>NW_006408531.1:29156659-29161726 GCF_000296735.1 Chrysochloris asiatica
CGGACATTGTTTCGTTCTGCTGTGCATGGGGTCGCTATGAGTCAGTTCTGACTCGATGACACCTAACAACAACAACTATATATATAGATATATATATATATGTTGTTAAGTGCTGTATAGTAGGTTCTGACATATAGCAATTGTATGTAGAATTTCTGAGAAACAGACGGTGGATTTGAACCACCAGTCTGTGGTTACCAGTCTAGTGCTACCCGACAGGGCTATGTATAAATATACACACACTGTCTGATGCTAAAGCGTGTTTGTGTGGTATAAGTTTAGATACAGATTATAATAGCTATCCAAAATGGGGGCAAGTCCTGACAGTAAGAACTAAGACATTTATTCTCACATAAAGTGAGGTCGTAGGTATGGAATTGATACACTTACATAAAGTGGGGTCATGGAAGCAATACCTTTGAGTGGAAGAGAACCTAAAATAACATTGGCCACTGGCCCAGGAATGCAACATGGATATTCATCTCTGCTCAGGGCTCTGGACGAAGAAAATCTCCTGTGAAAAATCAGAATCCCAAACTTGTGCCGTATACATGTCTGGGGTCCAAAATTTACATTACCAGTATAGTGTTTGATTCTTCAAGCCAAAAATATTAATAAGGAAACTAGTCCTAGTCCCATGAATTCCTTCAGCACCTGGCAGATGGAAATGTAAAAAGTTTATTGAGTAATGTTACCCCATTTCAGGATGCAGAACATTCCTAAAGGGGAAAAAATTCTGAGTGAAAATGAAATCACTGTTAAAAATTACAAAATATATGAGGAAACAACCCACTGTAAGAGAGACACAGTAACCTAACAAGAGGACATAGTTCAACTCTAAAAACGTAGAAGCAATCTAATTAAGATGATTATTGTTGGTGTTAAGTGCTGTGGAGTTGGTTCCAACCTCCAGAGACCCAGTATAGGGTTTCCTAGGAGCACTTGGTGAGCTTGAACCACCAACCTTGCAGTTTAAACTGACTTTGCAGTCCAACACATTAACACACAGTACCATACCAGGACTCCAATTAAGATGATTAGATAATATTGTTTTAAATGAGCATATCTTCTACTCACTTACCAACTGTCTTGTTATCTAACTTTTTGCATTTATGACAATAGTAAAAATTCTACTTTATTTTGCACATTAACAATGTATGTCTGGCAATAATTAACACTGAGGCACAAGACAAGAGTAACATTGACTGCAGTCATTCAAGTTATGTGTCAACTTGACTGGGCCATGGTTCTCATTAATTTGTATATAATTTGTTATTTATGTAATGATATAGTTATCCAACATTTGGGGACATACTGTGGTCATTCTCATTTTTTCATAGTGCTGATTTTTGCTTAATGACCTGGTCTTTGGAACCTAACCATGTTAATAAATGCAGAGTGGGTATACAAACAAAAAATACAAGTGGTCAAAGGAAAAACTAGAACACTATAACATAGGATCAAACTCAAACTGACTACCATCGATTCTGACTCATAGCAAGTCTGTATAGGTTTTGTGAGACTGTATAATCTTTACAGGAGCAGAAAGCCTCGTCTTTTTCCCGCAGAGCAACTGATGGGTTTGAACTGCCATATTTGCAAAAAGCAATCCAGTGCCTACCTACAGCATAGTAGAACTCCTCATAACAAAGGGCAAACAGTTTTAAAAGTACCAATTAGGAGGACCAAAAGTAAGCAATGTACTTATTAAACAATGGGCAACCATTCAGCATGGTGGACACACATGAAATGGAAAAAATAAGGAAATTATTTAGAATGAACACAAAGAGTTATACACACACACACACACACACACACACATATTTATATAGAAAACATAAAAGTGATTAAGAGATTAGGAAACTATAAGAAAGTTAATATATTTCTAATTTGGGTTTCAGAAATACAGGTTTGAAAATAGAGGAAGGCAATATTCAAAAAGTTAATTACAGAATTTTTCAGAATTGAAAAATAACAAAATTCCTCAAATTAGAGAAACAAAGGACTCTCAAACTTAACTAAGTTAGTCTTTTAGCCTATGTTACTGCAGTAACAATTACCCAAAAACCTTAAGAGTTTAATAAACAAAGTTACTTTTCCAGCAGGACTGGCAATGTTTTGTTCCCTTGTAAATAGAGTGGACGTGAATCAGAACTTACTTGATGGTACCTAACAATAACAGCAATGATTTAATGCTCGTGTTTTATATCCACCATAGATCTACTGCAGCTCAGCTGCACGTGGGGATTGCAATATCTGGACTGTGGAAAATTTCTTTGAGACATTGTATCTTGTGGTAGAGGGAAAAAGAGAATATGATGAAACCGTTATGACTCTAAAATCATCTACATGGGAATGACACATGTTACTTATGCTATCAGACTTGTTGAAACAAGTTACGAGGTCACTATCAATATCAATGATACAGGAATACATATTTCTACAGTATATAATCAACCATATACTCTCTTAGATTGTATCAGTCAGTATTCACCTGGGAAAAAACCCAACTCTAGGTATGTATTTCAAACAGAGGCATCTAAACAAAGTATTGTTTACGATGTGTTAGAAGGGCTAAAGGAACAAAGGGAATGTTGTATTATTTTTCCTGTTGCTGTTAGAACTGTTAGTGCCGCCATGTTGCAAAAAATCAAAAGTCCATGTTCTTTTGATACTGATAAATCCAGGACCCCGAATTTTCACTGTTGTTGCCAATCCATCATACTATAATTGTTGCCTGCCATTATTAGTACCACAGTGTAGATACCGGGGCTACTGGACAATATAACAGATTCCGTTACTGAAATCAGCAACCTATATTCCTGAGATTTCTAGAATTATAGAAATTATTTCCAGAACCTGAATGAAGGAAAATTAAAGACCTAAAGACAGTCAGAAAGAAATGACACCCAAGGATAACTACATGATAGCAGATTGCTCAGAACCCCTGAGGAAGCCAGAATACAATGCAATTATATTGAAAGAATTTCATGTCAGCTTAGAATTCTATATAAAGCTAAATTTATTCAAACGTGAAGTTTATCAAATATATTTTCTGGAAAAAAATCAAGAGATTAATCCTCACAGACCTCATTAAAAGAACCATTAAAGAATGAACTTTAGTAAGAAGAAACCAGAGGGAGATTTTTGTTCTTATTAAGTGCCATCAAGTGGGTTCTGACTCATAGTGACCAAGTATAGGGTTTCTGAGGTGCACCTGGTGAGTTTGAACTGCCGAACTTGATATTAAAAGCAACCTTGCAGTCCAGCACATTATCCTGCAGCACCACACCAGGAGTTGAAAGGAAAATTAGAAGATTTCCTAAATTGTAAAAATATTGGTGTCATTTGATTATAAATAATGCATCAATAACAGTCTCTCATGGATGAGGAAAAAAAAAAAAAAAACCTGAAACTAAACTATAAGACCACATACAAGGGTAAGTCAAAATTATTGCTAAAAAACTCATACAAACTTTTATCAAACAAAAATATCAAAATGTGTAGCTATTTGTTGATATATCCTTCATCCTCCATATACTTCTGAAACCATGTTTCCATCTCATTAGCCTTTTCCTGAATAATTCTACTCCCTTTGACTAACACCATGTCAAAATGGAAGTTTTGGCATACTCGAGGGACTTAGATTGTACTCCTTTTAAATATTCTCTGAGTTTGGGGTACAAAGGGAAGTCTGAGAGAAAAGATGAGGGCTGTAGGGTGGATTGGATAAGGTTTCCCAATAAAATTCTCTAAGGATAACCCTTGCTACCCTCAAAGAATGAACCAGGTGCATTGTCTTCATGGAAAAGGAGTCCTCAGCACAACAACCCTGCTTTTTCCTGACTAATGCAGTTTTTAGTCTTCTTAAAATGCTTCATAATAAACCCCCATGACTGTCCTGAGTCCTTTGAGAAAATCTAGTGAGATTGTTGTTCTTAAGAGACATGGAGTTGTTTCTGACTTATAGAGACTCTGTATAGGGTTTCCAAGGAGTGGCTGGTAGGTTTGAGTCTTCAACATTTTTTTTTTTTTTAGCAGTCCAGTGCTTATCCCATAACACCACAGCAGGACTCCAAGATTAGTCATTTGGAATCATCCAAAAGAGTCATTATAACTTTAGGCTGACATCTTTTTCTTGAATGCAATTGATCAATGAGATCCCCTTGGAAGTCACTGTTTTGATTACACTGTGCTCTGTGAATCATGTTGACAAATCCAAGAGTCATCTGTGGTTACAGTTCATTTCATAAAATTCGTCAATATTGCATAGATGACTGTTTGAAAGATCAGTTTTTTCAGCTTCCTGATCTTCTCGCTACACTTTTGGCACCCATCCAGTTGAAAGCTTTCTGAGGTCAACATGCACACATAAAATTGAAAATGTTGAACAATGTGAGATTCCAACTTCAGTTGCTATCCATCACATCAATGTTAATGTTATGGTCTTCTTCCATCAGTTTCTGGACTTCAGCAGTTTCTTTATTCATCAAGGTAACAGTCTTCTCTATTTTGGCGCATATTTGAGGTCTTTACAACTTTCCTTAAATTGTTTGATCTGTCTAAAAACAATTGTTTATGTAGGGCAGCATTCCTGTAAACTTGTTGCAAAGTTTCAATGATTTGGGAAGATGTCCACTAGGGTTTTATTAAAAATTTGATATTAGTCCTGACCTAAAAATCATCCTCTCCCACCCCTGGCACAAAAAGTATCCTTATTTTTTAAGACACCGTAACAATAATGAGCCACCACTCCCATGTCAGTGTGTTAGGTTGTCACACTGTGGTGACTTGTGTGTTGCTCTTATGCTGGAAATTATGCCACCAAATTGTAAATGACACCAGAGTTACCCATGGCAGACAAATTTCAACTGAGCTTCCAGACTAAGATGTTGTCGTTGTCAGGTGCCATCGAGTTGGAACCGACTCATAGCGACCCCATACACAGCAGAATGAAACAATGTCCGATCCTGGGCCAACCTCACTACCGCTGCCACACTTGAGTCCATCAATGATGCACCCTGGCTGATCCATCTCGTTGGAGGTCTTCCTCTTTTTCTCTGACCT
>NW_006408531.1:29163124-29206766 GCF_000296735.1 Chrysochloris asiatica
GGTAGTGAGGTTGGCCCAGGATCGGACATTGTTTCATTCTGCTGTTCATGGAGTAGCTATGAGTCGGTCCTGACTCGATGGCACCTGACAACAACAACAAGGCATTGATATCCTAGGCATTAGTGAGCTGAAATGGACTGGTATTGGCCATTTTGAATCTGACAATCACATGGTTTACTATGCCTGAAATGACAAACTGAAAAAGAATCATGTCCTATTCATCATCAAAAATAACATTTCAAGATCTGTCTCGAAGTATAGTACTGTGATAGGATAATATCCACATGCCTATAAGATCCACAGAAACCTTGTACAGGATCACTAAGCATCGGAACTGACTCGATGACACTTAACAACAACATAAGATAAATCAGTTAATACCATTATTCAAGTTGATGCACCAACCACTAAAGCCAGTGATGATTAAAGAATTCTACCAACTTCTTCAGTATGAAATTCATCAAATATGCAATCAAGACATTGACAATTAAATACAGAAAGTATTGGTGAATGGAATGCAAATGCTGGAAACAAAGAGGAAGGATCAGTAGTTGGAAAATACAATCTATTGTTGTTGCTACTTTGTCAATCCATCTCATTGGAGGTCTTCCTCTTTTTTGATGGTCCTCCACTTTTCAAAGCATGATGTCCTTCTGCAGGAATTGGTCCCTCCTGACAACAGGTTGTAAGTATGAAAGAAATCTGGCCATGCTGGCATCTGAGGAGCATTTTGGCTGTACTTCTTCCAAGGCAGATTTGTTTGTTCTTTTGGCAGTCATGGAACTTTTAATATTTTTCTCCACAACTACGATTCAAATGCACTTATTCTTCTATGGGCTTCTAAGTCGTTGTCCAACTTCCATATTCATATGTGGCTATTGAAAATACCTTGACTTTGGTCTGGTGCACCTTAGACCTAAACTGATATATTTTCTTTGTTCTTTAATGATGTAAAAGGTCTTGTGCAGCATATTTGCCTAATGTGGTACATAATTAGATTTCTTGACAGCTGCTTCCAAAAGTGTTAATTGTGGATCCAAGCAAAAAGGAAGTCCTTGGTAAAATTAATGCTTTCTCCATTTGTCATGATGTTATTTATAGGCCCAGTTGTGAGTATTTTAGTTTTCTTTACATTGATGTGCAATCCTTAATGATGGCTATAATATTTGATCTTCATTGATAAGTATTTTAAACACTCTTCCCTATCAGTAAGCAAGGTTCTGGCATCTGCATATCACAGGTTGTTAAGGAGTCTTCCTCCAATCCTGATGTCTCACTCTTATTCATATAATGCAAATTCTCAAATAATTTACTCTACATACTGATTGAATAAATATGGGGAAATGACACAACCGTGGCACACACCATCCCTGATCTTAAAGCGTTCAATATTCCTTTGTTCTTTTGGTCTATGTACAGGTTCCTCATGAGCACACTTAATATTTCTGGAATACCCATTCGTCACAATTCTCTCCAGAACATTTAAGTGTGCTCATGAGAAACCTGTACATCTTTTTCCGACTCTGGCTTGAATTTCTGACAGCTCCCTCTCGATGTATTGCTGCAACTGTTTTGAATTATCTTCAGCATGTGATATCAGTGATATTATTTTATGATTTCCACATTCCGTTGGGACACCTTTCTTTGGAATGGGTACAAATATGGCTTTCTTCCTATCAGTTAGCCAGGTAGCTGTCTTTCAAATTTCTTTACATAGGCAAGTGATCTTCTCCAGTGCTGCATCAGTTTGCTAAAAGATTTGTATTTAATCAATTTCTTGCACCAGTGCTTTAGTGTTGCTTGAACTTTCTCCTTCAATACCATTGTTTGTTTGTTTGTTTTAATTTGTGAATTTTTTAATGAATTTTTTTTTTAATTTGTGAATTTTTTTATGAATTTGTGATAGTTTACATGGGAAAACATTAGCTTTACATTCATCCTATCATATATCATCTCATTGCCATGATTACAATCCCCTCCATGCATCATCAACCAACCAAAGGTTATACGCTGCAAGCCTTCCCCCTGGTCTTCAGCATACAGCCCCTCTCCCTCTCTAGGTCTAGAGTCCCCAGCCATTCCCTTTCTCCACTTCATCATCTCTGCCTCCATCTCTGGCATCACTTTTTCTCTGGGTAGTTCCCCACATTCCTCTCTTCTCCCTTGATGGTCCCAGGGACCTGTGCTCCTGGATTGCTACAAAATATCTACCTTTACATTTCCAACCCTCACAGTCAGTCCTGATAGCAATTATTCACTATTGTGCCTCATGAGTGCCATCCCCATCTCCTTTCATCAGCCCCACCCAGACAGATTGGATACTACTCAGTGGAGATTCTACCTTCTTCTGCTCCCTCTGGATTTAGGCTCCATCTTGAAAGCTTGTAAGCCAGTCACTCCTTGCCTTTGTAGCACCCCAATTTTGGGTAGCCAATGTCTAAGTTGCCCATCCCTGTCTATCCTGTGTATCGGAAGGGGTGGGAATGATCCTCGCTGTAAAGATTTTTCCCTCTTTTGAGCTACTGTATCCATAGGTGTAGGTCAAGTTCATCAAATTGTATCAGATTACTTTTTTCCCTCTTTTTTCTTCTTCTGGTTGAATTCTGATGATTCAGCCACTGAAGCTAGGTCAAGTGGGTATTACCTGCAAGTGTAGATGTTCTTGTGCATATGCCCTCACTTCTTATCTGCTGGACGCTTCACTTTCCACTCTAGTCCTCTGTGACTATGTGACTGACTCTGGACTGAAGAGTCCCCAGGTCTTGCCATACTGCTGGCCATCCAGGTCTCCACCTGGGTTCACACAGGAGTCTATTGAACATTGTAGGGCTTAGCTTGCTGCTTCATTGCTATTTTTCCCTCACTTCCCCTTATCAGTGACCAACGTGGTCACCAGTCATAGCGCATGTCTGCTCATATATTTCTAGTGAGTCTTAGTCTTGGAAGGGGTTTGCCCTGAGGGGATGTGACCACTTGCCTTGATGTCTCCTGGACAAGCAACTTGCTTGTTCTTGTAGTAGTCAGTCGGAATGCCATTATTGTTTTGTATTTTTCCTGTAGGTCTTTCTTTCCAGAAGTATCTTCTGTTCTTCTACCTGCTCCAGGCTGGTCTGCTTGTCCTTTCAAATAGAAATTTCCCACCTCAGAAGATTCTGGATAGGGTTCAAGGTTCCACCTATGGTATTATGTAATGTAGAGGTTCCACAGGAATCCTCCTTCACTGGGAATGTTGTAACCCCATTTTAGTTATTCCAATCAGTTATAGGCAGAAGATGGACTTACAAGGTTTCCATGGTGATATTTTTGGCTATTCCTTTCTCTCCCCCTCAAGTGTCTATTTTATAATTGTTTGAAAGGGAAACCAAGATTCAAAAGACAGCCAAGCATCTTAACATTATTTCCCCCCTTTTGCCCTTTCCAGCTATGCCTCAATCCCTGTCTTCCAGAGCCCTGTTGCTCCAAGGTTGTGCATACATCATTATTTATCTCTGTCCCACTTAGCCCATGCAAACCTGCCTAATCATTCTCCCATCTGCCTTGTTCTTCTATTACCCTCACCTTTCTAATATCATTGGCTCTTGATCATATGGTACCTCTTAAAATAACTGAACATTAACCAATTCTTAGTAGAGTGAATCAGTGCATTCCTTCCATATTATTTTGTTGATTCCTGCATAATTCAAAATGTTGCCCATAGAATCATTCAATATGACAGATTGAAGCTTGAATTGTTTTCTTTAGTTCTTTCAGCTTAAGAAATGCTGAGCATGTTCTTCCATCTTGGTTTTCTAAATCCAGGTCTTTGCACATTTCATTATAATAGTTGACTTTGTCTTCTTGAGTTGCTGTTTGAAATTTTCTATTAAGTTCTTTTACTTCATCATTCCTTTTAATCATTTTAGTTTGTCTATTTTCAAGAGCAAGTTTTAGAGTCTCTTTCTGGCATCGATTTTGGTCTTTTCTTTCTTTCCTGTCATTTTAATGACTTCTTGTTTTCTGTCTTTAATTTGTTCTTGATGTCATCCCATAACTCTTTTGATTTTCATTTATTCATGTCTAATGCATCGTTGAACTGCAAGGTCAGTGGTTCAAGCTCACCAGTTGCCTCGGAAACCCATTACAGGGTTGCTATGGGTCAGAATCGACTCGATGGCACTTAACAACAACAACAAAATGCATCAAATCTGTTCATGAGATCATCTTTAAATTCAAGTGTGGTATATTTGGTATACCACACTTGTAATATTTTGACTAAATGGACTTAACTTTTTTTCAGCTTCAGTCCTAAGTTTCATATGAACAAATGATGGTCGGATCCAGAGTTGGCTCCTGGTCTTGTTTTAGCTGATGTTATTGAGTTTCTCCATCATGTCTCCCTACAGATGTAGTCAATTTGATATCTGTGTATTTCATCTGAAGTCTACATGTACAGTCACCATTTATGTTGTTGAAAAATGTGCTTGCAACGAAGAATCATTGGACTTGCAAAATTCTACTATGCTATCTCTAGGATGAATTCTAATAATCAAAGCCTTATTTTCCCATGAATGAGCCTTCCTCTTTGTTTCCAATGTTTGCCTTTTAACTGGCAATAATTATCAATGCAACTTAATTGCATGCTTGATTAATTTCAAACTGAAAGTGTTGATAGAATTCTTCAATTTCATCATGACTGACTTTACTAATTTTTTGCATAAATATGAATAATAGGTGTATTAATTGGTCTTTCTTGTAGGAGCATGGGTGTTTTTCTATCACAGACAGTATTGTACATCTATTGAAAATAGATCTTCAAATATTCTTTTTGAACATGAATGAGACACCATTATTTTCAATAGGTCATTCCTGGCCTAGTAAACCATATGACTGTCAGATTCAAATGGCCAATACCAGACCATTTCCGTTCACAAGTGCCTAAGGTATCAATCTTTATGCATTCCATTTCATTTTTAATACCTTCAGATTCCTCGATTCATATTTCATACCTTGCACATTCTGATTATTAATGGATGTTTACAGCTGCTTCTTCTCATTTTCAGTTGTACCCCATCAGCAAATGAAGGTCCTGAATGATTTACTCCTTCCATGTCATTGAGATTATCTCTACTTTGAATAAGCAGCTCTTCCCCAGCCACATTTTGAGTGTCATCCAACCTGATTGGTTCATCTCCCCACACTATATCTGACAATGTTCTGTAACTATTCATAAGGTTTTTAGTAGTCAACCATTCTGAAATGGTCTGCCTCTCCTTCTTCCTAGTTTGTTGCAATCTGGAAGATCAGTTGAAACCAGTTCTCCAAGGGTGACCCTGCTGGTATTTAAAATACCAAAAGCATGGCTTCCAGCATCACAGCAACACACAAGTTATTACAGTACAACAAACAGACTAGAGGTAATCATGGAAAGGCTAAAATTGAAAGGATGGAAAGAAGGTAACCATTTACTAAATAGAGTTCATGTAACTCCATTAATATATCAAATTAATAAAAGTAAAACTAATTATGAGATAAAAGGGCTATTGCACATCTACAAAAGTAACCAGCAAAATTGATGGATAACATTCAAAGTTGTTTGCAAATATAGGTCTAAATTGACAAATCCACAATTACAGTGAGAAATTTTAATGCACATATCTTAGAAATAGACATAAAATAGGCAGATTATTAGTTTAAAAATGATTTGAAATCAAACATAACAAATTTGACAAAAATATTTAAATTTCCTAAATCGGATAGCACAATGGTTAAATGCTTACTTAACAGTTAGCCTGTTTGAAAACACAATTATTCGATGTGTCAGTTTGCTCCTTTGAAAATATCAGGATTGGAGTATAGGGCATTACTACTCTGTCCTACAAGGTCACAGTGAGTCAGAAAGGATTCAGGATATAACCACAAGTCTCCACTTTATCAAATAGGATGGACTTCTCCAAGGACTGGTCCCTCCTCACCACATGGCCAAAATATGAGAGATCAAGTCTCACCACCCTCTTTTCTAAGGAAGCTTATAGCTGTACTTTTCCAACACAGATTTTGTTTTTTTTTTCTGACATGATACTTTAAATATTCTTCACAAGCATAATAATTCAAATTATTCAATTCTTCCATGGTATTCCTTATTCATTGTTCAACTTTCACATGCATATGAGGTGATTGATAATATCATGTCTTGGATCAGGTGCTCAAAATGACACCTTGCATTTTAACTTTTTAATGAAGTCTTTTGCAACAGATTTGTCTAATGTAATATGTCTTTTTATTTTCATGACTGCTACTTCCATGAGCATGGATTTTAAGTCCAAACAAAACAAAATATTTGACCATTTAAGCTTCTTTCTGTTTATCATGATGTCATTTATTGGTTTAATTATTAGAATTTTCATTTTCTTTATGTTGAGGTGCAATCCATACTAAAGGCTGTGGTCTTTGATCTTCATCAGTAAGTATTTTAAGTCCTATTGGCTTACAGCAAGCAAGATTGTATCATCTGCACATTGCACACTGTTAATGAGTCTTCTTCCAATCTGATGACATTTTTTTTTCATATAATATAGTTTCTCAGATTATTTGCTCAGTATCCAAATTGAATAAATATGGTGAAATGATACAACCCTACAACTCAGTATCTTCTCATTCTAGTTAAGTGTCTGCCTCTTGATCTATGTACAGGTACCTCATGTGAATAGATAAATGCTCTGGAATATCCATTCTTCACAAAGTTATCTGTTGTTTTTTACAATTCATGCAGTCCAATTCCTATTCATAGTCTATAAAGCATAAGTAAACTTTCTAGTATTCTATAATTTCATCTAAGATCCATATAATGTCAGCAGTGATATCCCTCAAAGTCCTCTTCTGAATATGGCTTGAATTTCTGGCAGCTACTTGCCTATGTATTATTGCAACTGCTTTTGAATGATCTTCAGAAATATTTGCATGTGATATTAATGATATTGTTCAATGATTTCCACATTTCATTGAGTTAACTTTCTTTGGAATGAGTACAAATATGGATTCCTTCCAATTGGTTGTCCAGGTATCTGTCTTCTAAGTTTGTTTACATAGATGAATGAGCATCTCTAGCACTCTGTCAGTTTGTTGAAACATTTCAATTTGTATTCCTTCGATAATAGAAGGTATAAAAAAATCTCAACAGTAAGATCCTCTTAGCATAGTTGGAGGTAGAATGCTTTAAGGTTCAACCCTTTTTTGTCTTCCTACTCAACACTTCTGAGAACTTAATCCAAATTTTCTTAAGAGAAATTATAAATATGTCAAATAAAATGACTTTTCAATAAGAATTGAAAATTATTGTGAAAAAGAACTAATAAAGTATAGTGACAGAGATAGATGAATCTGTTTTAGTTAAGTTAAGCAACAAAGCTATTAAAAATGAGAAGGGAATCAAGACACAAAGAAATAATTGAGGCAGAAAGAAAACCCTAAACAACTGATATAATTAAGTGTGATGATAAGTCCAAAGTAACTAGGCAAGTCAACAAGTAAGTGCTTACTTTTTATAGCTTCATAAACGGTGACAACATCTGTTGTCTACCATTCAGAGGCCTCGACAGAAACCGTTTTCTTCTTAGAGTGTGACTCTATCTGACCATCTCTTGAAAGGCACAGATCCTCCTTTTCATTTCACATTTCCATCGTTTTCATGAATTGTGTGCTCTCAGTTTCTCCAATCCTCCAGCCATTCTTCCCTTAAATGCTCCAGATCAGCATGCTGGCTATAAAGAAGAAGCCACAGACATAAAGGTTCAGAAGCTACATTCTAGCTGGACTCCAAGAGTCCATCTAATGCTTATCCATTTATGGATGCATTTCTTTTTAAAAAATAAAAATTGCAGTGTCTATGCAAAACCTTAAAGTGTTTATGTTTTTGGACCTCAGGACTTTCCTCTCAAAAAAATAGTTTTCAGATTGTATTAAAACCCATTAAAACTTTATGTTTTATCATTGCTGATGTCCGGTGGATCTTGGCTGAAAGCAGAGAATATCAGAAAGATGTTCACCTATGCTTTATTGACTATGCAAAGGCTTTCGATTGTGTGGAGGATGACGAAGTATGAGTATTCCAGAACACTTAATTGTACTTCTGAGGAATCTGTACCTGGACCAAGAAGCAGTTATTCGAACAGAGCATGGGAACACTGAATGTTTTAAAATTGGGAAAGGTGTGCAACAAGGTTGTGTTCTTTCACCATACTTATTCAACCTGTATGCTGAGCAAATAATATGAAAAGCTGGGTTCGATGAAGAAAAACATGGAGTCAGGATTGGAGGAAGATTCATTAACAACCTGCGATATGCAGATGATACAACCTTGCTTGCTGAAAGTGAAGAGGACTTGAAACATTTACTGATGAAGATCAAAGAACACAGCCTTCGGTATGGGTTGCATCTCAATGTCAGAAAAACAAAAATCCTCACCACTGGACCAATAAACAACATTCTTATCAATGGAGAAAAGATTGAAATTGTCAAGGACTTCATTCTTCTTGGATCAACTGTCAGCACTCGAGGAAGCAGCAGTCAAGAGATCAGACAACGTATTGCATTGGGCAAATCTGTTGCACAGGAACTTTTTAAAGTGTTGAAGAACAGAGATGTCAGCTTAAGGACTAAGGTGCGCCTGACCCAAACCATGGTATTTTCAATAACCCCATATGGATGTGAAAGCTGGACAGAGAATAAGGAAGACCGTAGAAGAATTGATGCCTTTGAGTTGTGGTGTTGGAGGAGAATACTAAAAATGCCATGGGCTTCCAAAAGAACCAATAGATCTGTTTTGGAAGAAGTTCAGCCAGAGTGCTCCTTGGAGGCCAGGATGGCTAAGCTTCGTCTCTCATACTTTGGACATATTGTCAGGAGAGAACAGTTGCTGGAGAATGATGTCATGCTGGATAAGGTGGAGGGTCAGAGAAAAAGAGGAAGACACCCAATGAGATGGATCAGCCAGGTGGCATCACTGATGGCGTGAAGTGTGACAGCGGTAGTGAGGTTGGCCCAGGATTGGACATTGTTTCGTTCTGCTGTGCATGGGGTCACTATGAGTCGTTTCCGACTCGATGGCACCTGACAATAACAACAAAACTTTATGTGCATGTCCAATTCTACAATACAGAGATTAGGTAACATGAACAACCTTTCTGCTGATAGATAAAATGATAGATAAAATGTGAAAAGTATCTTTCTAGATATATCAGTTATCTGGAATTAATTTAAGAATATTCAGAAATTGAAAATATATATATAAAAGAACGCAGAAAGTAAAGCTACACATTGAACCTATCTCCTGAAGGGAGTTTTCTAAAGTTTGATTTCAGTTTTTATGGCTTCACAGGGCACAGAGGATGAGAGAAATATCTCAGGGCTTAAACAATTTGAGTCTAGTAGAGGACTACACAACCCAAACAGTTGCATCCTCTAGGTATGCTGAACTAGAAAAAAAGCAGTGCCTACCTCTGATAGCATAGTGGTTACAAATAAGGTTGAGAGCCTCAAGGTCAGCAGTGTGAAACTACCAGCTATTCCACGGAAGAAAGAAGAGGATTTACAGCCTCAGAAACCCTGTACAGGGTCACTATGAGATGGAACTGACTCCATAGCACATAAACACCACCACCCCATTGCTAGAAGACAAGGACAGTTTCCTGTCTTGAACCTTTCCCTTGAGACTGTATAGCCACACATTTGACCTTACTTAAATGTGTTGATTAAAACTGAACTATATAATTATACAAAAACCTAAAGGCAATAATTACATTGAAAGTAGTTTGAAGCTGGTAGAAACCCTGTTGGTGGTTATTATTGCTAGGTACCTTCAGCTCATAGTGACCCTGTGCACACAAGAATGAAACACTGCCCACTCCTGCACCGTCCTCACAATCGTTACTATGCTTGAATCCATTGTCTCTGCCACTGTGTCAAGGGACCCTGGTAGAGACAAGTACTCTCTGGAGGAGCCCACAGTCAGCCCAGGCCTCAAAGAATTTACTAAGATAAAATTCCAAGAAATATGAACTCTCCACAGATCTTGTTTTCTAAATACCATTTCTCCACTAAAAGGAACCAGGCTCCTTGGAGAAATGGTGATTTCTAGGGCTGGGTCAAGGAATGTACAGGATGAGCTTGGAATATCCTGTAGTTCTAAAGAGTAATGGCATGCTAAAAAACAAAACAGAACAAAAGAAAAGACTTTGAAGCCCATTAAAAAGATAGAAATGTCAACTTTAAGTAGCTCCTAATGATAGCCAAAACTAGGATAAATATGTACATCAAAATAAATAATGGTATAGATTAAAATCTATGAAATAAAAAAAGCATCAAATGATATAAATAAATAATTTAATAAATAAATAAGTAGATGAAACTCATGTCTTTATAATGGAATTCCAGTTAATCAATGTACAGAAATAATGGGAATAAAAAAAAAAATCTTGCTATCAGACAAACACAATAATTATTTGTTTCAAACAACTATCATTGATGGATGCTAAAATTAGTACCAAGAATGAGAAGCAGGTCCTTTGCATACTCAAAGAGTAATTATCTGCAATTAGTTATTAGTTGCACAGAGAAATTTGTAATTTTGTAGTGGAAAACCCTGAAGGATAGTTGAGAAACCTACAGGATACTATCTTAGTTGAATATTATACAAATATTCAGTAAATAACTAGAGCTATCTTTCCAAAATTGACAAGCTCTAAATTCAGAGGTTCCCCTCAGGTTGGGAGACACTCAAAATATGACTAGGGAAGAGCTTGAAGTAACACTTTAAAGACCTTCATTTGTTGATAGGCCACATTCAAAATGAGAATAAATAGCCATCAATCCTGAATAATCAGAGCATGACTTGAACAATGTATGAATATAGGAAAACTGAAAGCTGTTGAAAATGAAGTGTAACGCATAACATTCTAGGCATTGGTGAGCTGAAATGAACAGGTAGTAGCCATTTTGACCCTGACAATCGTTATGTATTACTGTGATGGGAACAATTCAATAAATTCAAGAGGAATGGCTTCCTATTTATTAACTGTCAAAAAGAACAGCTCATGAACTGTCTTGAAATTCAATTTTGTCTGTGACAGGATAATATCCATATGCCTAAAAGGAAGATCTGCAAGTAAAATTTTGCTAAAGAGAACACAAAAACAGTTGCAACCATACATTGACAGAAAATTTCCAGAGGTATAAGCCGAATTCAGAAGAGAAAATGGAAAAAGAATATCATTGCTGACATAAAATAGATCTTGGCTGAAAGCAGAGAATACCATAAAGATGTTAACCTGTGCTTTTTTGACTATGCAAAGGCTTTTGATTGTGTAGATCATGACAAGTTATGGACAACAGTGCAGAGAATGCGTATTCTGGAATACTTAATTGTGCTCATGTAGTACCTGTACATAGACCAATAAGCAGTTGTCCCAATACAGCAAGGGTACGGTGAATGGTTTAAAATTAGGAAAGGTGTGTGCCAGGGTTGTATTCTTTCACCATACTTATTCAATCTGTATGCTGAGCAAATAATGCTATCAGCTGGATTATGTGAAGGAAAACATGGCATCAGTGTAGAAGGAAGATTCATTAACAACCTGTGATATGCAGATGACACAATCTTACTTGCTGAAAGCAAAGAGGACTTAAAATACTGACTAAGATCAAAGACTACAGCCTTTGGTATGGGTTGCACCTCAATGTAAGAAAACAAAACTGATTTTGCAGCCCAGTAGCGGAGGTCACTGGGACCATCAAGTGAGAAGAAGCGAGAGCGGGACCCTACCCAAGAGACAGTGATGCCAGGGAATGGGACAGAGATGATGATATGGACAGATGGAGCCGCTGGGGTCACTGGACTCAGGTGAATGGGGGGCAGGCCTGTGTGGTGTACCTTTAGTTATTTGATGATGCATGGAAGGGATTGTAATCATTGCAATGAAACGAAATACGATAGGATGAGTGTAAAGCTGATGTTCTCCCATGTAAACCTCACAATAAAAACTTAAAAAAAAAAAAAAAATTGAAAGAAAGCAAAACTCATTGCTACTGGACCAATAAACAACATCCAAATAAAATGGAGAAAAATTAAAGTTGTCAAAAACTTCATTTTCCTTAGATCAACCATCAACACTTACGAAAGCAGCAGTTTAAAAATCAAATGGTATATTGTTTTAGGCAAATCTGCTGCACAAGACCTCTTTAAAGTGTTGAAGAGCAAAGATATCAGTTTGATGGTATTTTCAGTAGCATGCATGTGAAAGTTGGACCATGAATAATGAAGACTGTAAAACTGATACGTTAGAGTTATGGTGTTGGAGGAGAATATAAAAAATTCCATGGACTGGTGTGGCACTGTAGGATAAAGCACTGGACCACAAGGTATGTTTGAACAACTAAGTTGATGGGACTCAATGTCAATCAACAACAACAACAACAATGGACTGCCAAAAGAACAAACAGATCTATGTGGACAAAGTACAGCCAGAATGCTCCTTGGAAGCCAGGATGGCCAGACTTCGTTTCTTATACTTCAGACATATTATCAAGAAGGACCTGTCCCTGAAGAAGAATATGATATTTGGTAAAGTGAAAGATTGGAGAAAAAGAGGAAGATCCCCAACAAGATGGATTGACACAGTGACAACAGCAACGGGCTTAGGCAACGTTTGTGAGTTTGGTGCAGGCAGCATTTTGTTCTTTTGTACATATGGTTGGTATGAGTTGGTACCAACTCCATGGCCCCTAACAACAACAAATAAAGACCAATTAGCACCAGCATTATTCAAATTTATGTTCCAACCACTAAAGTCAGTGACGATGAAACTGAAGAATCCTACTAACTTCTTCAATCTGAAATTGATTAAACTTACAATCAAAATGAATTGATAATTACCGGTGAAAGGACTGCAAGGTTGGAAACAAAGAGGAAGGATCTGTAGTTGGCAAATATGATACTGATGATAAAAATAATACTTGAGATTGCATGATAGAAAATTTGAAGACCAATGATTTTTCATTGCAAACTACGATTTGTTTATTCTTTTATCAGTCCTTGGTAGTTTTAACATTCTCTTTGAACACCAGAACTCAAATTCATCATTTCTCCTATGGTCTTCCTTTTTCACTGTCCCATTTTCACATGCATGAGGTTATTGAAAATAACATGATATGGGTCAGGTGCACCTTACTCCTCAAACAGAGATCTTTGCTCTTGAATAGTTTAAAGTGGTTTTGTGCAGCAGATTTGCTCAGTGCAATCCATTGTTTGATGAATAGACTGCATCTTCTATGAGTGTTGATGATTGATCCAAGCAATATGAAGTCCTTGACAAATTCAATCTTATCTCCACATATCTTGATGTTATTTATTGCTACAGTGGTGAGGATTTTTGTTTTCCTTATATTGCGGTACAACCTTTACTGAAGGCTGTGGTCTTTGATCTTTATCAGTAAATGTTTTAAGTCCTCTTCTGTGATGCTGTGAATTAATGCACGGGACTGTAAAACCAGTCTGAACCACAAAGTCAGCAGTTCAAGCTCACCAGCCACTCCTTGGAAGCCCTATACATGGTCACCATGGGTCAGATGCAACTCAACAGCACTTAAAAACAGCAACATCTCTTTCATCAAGCAAGGCTGTATCATCTGCATATCACAGGTTGTCTATGAGACTTCTTCCAATCCTGATGCTATGGTCTTCTTCATATAATCCACCTTCTCAAATTATATGGTCAGCAGACAGATTAAATAAGTATGGTGAAAGAATACAGCTTTGGCATTTTAAATCATTCTCTGTTCCCATGTTCTGTTTGAACATTTCATTATAGTATTTGACATTGTCTTCTAAAGCAGACCTTTGAAATTTTCTATTCAGTTCTTGCACCTCTTCACTTATTTCATTCATTCCTGTCTTCATCTGGAAGCTCAGCTGAAACCTGTCCACTGCAGGTGTCAGTGCTGATATTTAAAATACTGGTGGCATAGTTTCCAGAATTATAACAAAATGCAAGTCACCACAGTACAACAAACTGACAGATCAGTGGTGGCAAGTGGAAATAGAAAGCAAAAACTATCACAACTCTTAAAGCGATTGAATCTAAAAACTTATTTTATAGGACTTCTTTTTCCACAAAGTCTCAAGAGCCTAAATATATTCTGGTACATTAATGGTATGTTACAAAGAAATGTACAAAGATCTGGAGTCAGAAAACCAAAAGGGAGGAACATGCTCAGCATTTCCCAAGCTGGGAGAACTGAAGAAAAAATTGAAGCCTTGAATTTTTTTTGTTATTGAAAGATTCTCTTGGCAAATTATTGAGTGATGCAGAAAGCATCAAAAGAAGATGGAAGGAATACACAGAGTCACTATACCAAAAGGAAATGGTTGATGTTCAACCATTTCAAGAGGTGGTATATGATCAAGAGTCAAGGATACTGAAGGAAGAAGTCCAAGGTGCATTGAAGGAATAGGCAAAGAACAAGGCACTAAGAATTGATGGAATAAAAATTGAAGTCTTTCAAGAAAGTGAGGCAGCACAGGAGGCACTCACTCATCTATGCCAAGAATTTTTGGAAGACAACTATTTGGCCAACTGATTGTAAGAGATCCATATTTATGCCCATTCCTAAAACAGGTGACCCAACAGAATGTGGAAATCATCAGACAATATCTTTGATATCCCATGAGAGTAAAGTTTTACTAAAAGTAATACTGAAACTTAATTGTGCTCATGAGAAATCTGTTCCTGAACCAAGAGGCAGTTGTTCAAACAGAACATGAGAACACTGAATGGTTTAAAATTTTAAAAAGTGTGAGACAGAGTTGTATTCTTTCACCATATTTATTCAACCTGTGTGCTCAGCAAATAATCTGAGAAGCTGGATTATATGAAGGAAAATGTGGCATCAGGATTGGAGGAAGACTCATTAACAAGCTGTGATACTCCGATGATACAAACTTGATTGCTGAAAGTGAAGAGGACTTAAAATACTTACTGATGAAGATCAAAGCCTTTGGTATGGATTGTATCTCAATGTAAAGAAAATAGGACTAAGGTGCACCTGACCCAAGCCATGGTATTTTCAAGAATCTCATACGCACACAAAAGTTGAACAGTGAATAAGAAAGACTGAAGAAGAACTGATGCTTTTGAGTTATGGTGTTGAGGAGAATATTGAAAGTGCCATAGGCTGCCAAAAGAACCCACAAATAATCTGTGTTGGAAGAAGTGTAGCCACAGTGCTCCTTGGAGAAACTTCATCTCTCATACTTCAGACATATTGTCAGGAGGGACCAGTTGCTGGAGAAGGATCTCATGCTTGGTAAGGTGGAGGCTCAGAGAAAAAAGGAAGACCCCCAGCGAGATGGATTAGCAAAGTGTCAGCATCAATGGACTCAAGCATGGCAACAATTGTGAGGTTGGCCCAGGACCAGGCAGTGTTTCCTTCTGTTGTGCTTAGGGTCTCTATGAGTTGGGAATGACTCGATGGTACCTAACAACAACACAACAACACAAAAAAAAATTTAAATTACACAAAATATACACCAGAATTATTTTTAAATGTGAGAAATTGAATATAGCTCAATTGCTAATAAGTATGTCATTAGGAAATACAGGATTGTTTTCTTTAACAGAACAGCAAATAGCCTTTCAAAAATTTCTAGTTTTTTTGTTCCTACATTGCATTATCTGGTATTCTTAACATTTTAACAAAGTTTTATCAGCTGTTAATTGTTTAGTATTAGTGTTAGAATCCTGGTGTGATACTATAGGATAAGTGGCTCAAATTCACTAGCCACTGATCAGAAACACTGTACAGGGTCATTATGAGTCAGAACAAACTCAATGGCACTTAACAATAACAAAATAACAGTGTTGATTTGGACAATTTAGCACCTATTTTTGAGTTACCTAAAGTGATAAGAGATAGTAGCAGTGAACTTAAGATTTGAATGAACAGAACATTAAGATAGTAAATGCTAGCCAGAATGAATATGAAAATATATAGGTGTTTCTTCAGGGACCCGGGAATACTTGGGGAAAGGAGTCTTTTAAAAGATTTCTTGCTAATTACATCTCTTTTACATATTAAAACAATGCTTGCAACTTTGTTGTTAAAGGCCCTCCAGTTGATTCTGACTCATGGGAACATTGCCTCAAGTTTCCAAGGATCTACTGGAGGAAGACTCAAAAAAACCCTGCGATATGCAGATGAACAACCTTGATTGCTGAAAGTAAAGAGGACTTAAAATATTTACTGATGAAGATCAAAGAGCACAACCTTCGGTATGGATTGCATCTCAATGTAAAGAAAACAAAAATCCTCACCACTGGACCAGTAAACAACATTCTTATCAACAGAGAAAAGATTGACGTTGTCAAGAACTTCATTTTTCTTGGATCAACCATCAACACTCATGGAAGCAGCAGTCAAGAAATCAAACGGTTATTACATTAGGGAAATCTGCTGCAAAAGACCATTATCAAGTGTTGAAGAGCAAAGATGTCAGCTTGAGGACTAAGGTGCACCTGACCTAAGCCATGATATTTCCAATAATTTCATATGTATATGAAAGCTGGAATAAGGAAGACCTTAGAAGAATTGATGCTTTTGAGTTACGGTGTTGGAGGAGAATAATGAAAGTACCATGGGCTGCCAAAAGAACAAACAGATCTGTGTTGGAAAAAACACAGCCAGAGTGCTCGTTGGAGGCCAGGATGGCCTAACTTCATCTCTCATACTTTGGACTTATTGTAAGAAAGGATCAGTTGCTGGAGAAGGATTTCATATTTGGTAAGGTGGAGGGTTGGAGAAAAAGAGGAAGACCACTAGCGAGATGGATTGGCAATGTGTCAGCATCAATGGACTCAAGCGTGGCAATAAAACACCAGGCAGTGTTTTGTTCTGTTGTGCATAGGGTCGCTATGAGTCAGTACCAACTTGATGGCCACCTACTAAGAACAACAACAACTGTTGGGTTTGAACCTCTGATCTTGTGGTTAACAGTCTAGTGTTTATCCTATAGTGTCATACAAGGACAGGACCATCTTGCAACTTAGTTTTAAATGTAAAACCAATCTGATTCTGATACTGTATTAAAATCATATGTGCTGTTAAGTGGCCTTAATGGTACAAACACTTTTCAGTTAGATGCTACCAACAAAGATTGGTTGTTCAAACCCACCCACAAGCTCTATGTAAGACAGAACTAGGAATTACTCCTGATTACAGCCAAGAAATTCAAATTGTGACACCATTCGTTGAAGATCAGCTCAATGGAAGCCAACAGCAACATAGATGTTATTAAACCTTATTGTAAAAATGTCATGGGACAGTTTCTGATATCCCCTAACTTCAAAAGGTATAGGAGGAAAATCACCATTTCAGTAACAATCCAAGACCAATTTCTATGAGGCAGAAGTTCAACATGCCCCTGTATACCCTTCAACCTTTTATCCAATTCTGACATTACCTATCCATCCTAAGACACTCTCTCCATTTCTCTGCTGGGTTAGATACATCATGCAATGACCACACAGAATTCATATGTATGGGCTTTACAAGGGGAGTAACAGGTGTACAATTCAGGATCAGAAGTGCTCAGAAAACAGTATTTTGATGAGGACAGCCTCTCTCAGCTATGCTCACTGGCACACCTTTCTTCACACCAGCCTCTCAGCCCTTGCCTGGCCCTACTCAGGCAAGTGTTACAAAGCTCTTTCAGCTCGAATGACAAATTTCTGGAGGTACTAGACTCTGCTAGCAAGCCTCCTGCCCGAAAGAATTAAATTTTCTCGCTCTGTGGTCCAGGAAGTCCATTGCACTGTCTGCTGCCACTCTCCTGATTCTGCTGCCTCTGCTTCTGCCATTTATTTGCCACTTCTCTAATAGAATTGCTATTTGTCTCCTAGATCAAGGAGGGTCTTGCTCCACTTCTAGTGATTCTTTCTTGATATCAGTGAGATCCCCTTTTCCACCTCTAAGATGGATCATTTTAAAACTAGTGGGATGACAAAACGGGTCAGTCTCTTCATTAGGGTTCAATACACCTCATTTGCAGGTGCCCTAGGACAAGCACTGGACTGCTACTTCAAATTGGTGGTTCAAACCAACCAGCTGCTACTCATAAACCCTATTCAGTGCCACTATGAGTTGTAACTGAGTGTTTGGCACCAAACATCAACAACAACATCCTACACAGGTACCATGTACCTTATTTACATTAGAAAACTATCTAATCCCCTTGATGAACCATAGGCACTTCACATTTGCATAATAGTACTGTAGGATCAGCACTGGACTGTGAACCATGAAATCAGCAGTTCACACCCAACAGCTGCTCCTTGGAAATCCTATCTGTAGGATTGTGTAGGAACCGATTCGATGGCACTAACAACAATGACATCCACTCATTGGGTTCCTGGTGTGTGGCACTGTAGGATAAGCATTGGACTGTGAACTACAAAGTTGGTGGTGGTTTGAAGGCTGAAACCAACCAGTTGCTCCTCAGAAAACTTATATAGGGTCGCTATGAGTTGAAACCAACAAGAGGGCATTTACACAACAACAATCCAATCATTTGGTGGGAGTTATAAAAATTATAGCTAGAAGAGCTGTATCAAGTAATTCACCACACTGCATTTATACATTCAAAAGGACCTTATTGGAGAGAAATAACTCATATATCAATATGTTAGTGGAAAACTTGTGTGGTAGATGACTGGTGATTTATATTCTTTTTCATTTTTCAATTTTCTCTATTGTAGATGCTTTTTAATGAGCACATAGAGAAATGCTAAATTAAAAAAATGTTAAATGATTCAGTTGCCCAGAGTGAGTAAATCAGACAAGAGAAAAACCCTGATAGAATAGTACCTGAGCAGGCCCACTTCCCTAATGAGCAAGCCCAATACCGTCTCTTTCTGTTGATTTAAAGAAATAAACAGACAGTTTTTGCTGAACCAATTCTATGAAAGTAAGTCAAAAAGTATTGCTACAAATTTATAGCAACCTTTATTAAATAAAAAGATCAAAATGTGAAATTATTTTTTCTTAATATATTATCTACAAAAGCCAATACATTTCTATAGGCAGTGTTACCATATTTCTTAAAGGATTCTGAACTCTGCTGTTTAAACCAGGTAAGAAAAGCATTTTTAGCATTCTTAAGGAACTCAAATTATGTTCCTTCTCACTGTTCTTTGAATTATGGGTAAAAAGAAGTCTGAAGGGGCAATATTGCAGCTACACAGTAGGTGGGCAGTCCTGATATTGCTTTCGGTATATGAGGCAGGGGAAAAATGATACTCTCTGCTCTTGCAAACATGTACAGTCTCTGAAACCCTATACAAGGTCACTATGAGTCGGAACTGACTCGACAGCATTTAAAAACAACAGCCCGTTAAGTGGGGTAAGATTTCCCAGTAAAATTCTCATAGGACAATTCTAGCTAATCTGAAAGACTGAGCAAATATATTGTCATGATGGGAAAAAAAATTCCTCTGCACAACTTTCCTGGCTTTTTTCTCACCAATGCAGTTTTCAATTAAAACAAAACAAAACAAACTTCTTCCTAATAAACCCCATGATCGTCTTGTGTCCTTTGAGAGAATCTATCGAGAATATTCCTTTGGGATCCTATAAAACAGTTGCCATAACCTTCTGAGTGACCCCTCTGCTTTGAATTTAAGTGAATCAGTAGATCCCCTTGGGGCACCGATGTTTAGACTGGATCTCTTTTTGAAGGTATCCCAATGAGACTAAGAGCCCTAGTGTGGCACTTTAGAATAAGCACAGAACTAATAACCATAAAATCAACAATTCAAACCCATCAGGTACTCTATAGAAAACCCTATACAGGGTCGCTATGAGTTATAATCAACTAATACAATGGACAGCACTTAACAACAACAAGAAGGAGACAAACACAAGTGTATTATTGAGAGATCTTGCCTGCAACCTTCCAATGATTGCAGAGACATTCATAAGCATGTTTTGGTTGGGAAAAGCCTGTACACACATGAACAGGAATGGTGGTAACAACACTTTTTGATTTATCCTAGTACGTCTAACTTAGTCTTAAGCATAATTCTTGCTGTTGGTTATTTGCTTTCTGTAATGCATTTTCTGAAATAGCCTAAAAGTATGTAGCACAAGCATTATTTTTCAGAACCCATCATTCATTGTTGTTGTTAAGTGCTGTCGAGTCAGTTCTTATTCATAGAAACCCTGTGTAGTACTTCCAAGGTGTGGCTTATGCGTTTGAACCATCAGCCTTGTGGTTAGTGTTGTTGTTGTTGTTAAGTGCCGTGGAGTCGGTTCTGACTCATAGCGACCCTGTACAGGGTTTCCAAGGCTGTAAATCTTTACGGAAGCAGAATGCCTCATCTTTCTCCTGAGGAACAGCTGCTAGTTTCGAACTGCTGACCCTGAGGATAGCAGCCCGATTTGTAACCACTATGCTACCAGAGCTCCTTTGTGGTTAGTACATCAGTGCTTACCCTAAAGTGCCACAAGAGAACACTCATTATTTATTATTGTTGTTGTTAAGTGCCGTAGATTCAGTTTGAATCATAGCAACTCTGTATAGGGTTTCTGAGGAGTGGCTGGTGAGTTTGAAGCCCTGACCTTGTGGTTCAAGCCAACGCTATGGTGAAATGTTTATCCTACAGTGCCACACAAGGAGTCCCTAGATGGCCATAATTAATTCTTCCATAACACACTCTCAAGGAACATTAAACTTTCATTCTGAAGTTAAATAAGAGCCTGTATTACATCAGCCTGACATTTTTTCTGACTTGATTTCTAGTGGTTGGCAACAAGTTTCTTATCCTGGACTCTGAGATCAGGACTGAATGCAAACCACAGAGAACTACAGAAAGTCCAATCTGTACCACTCCTGGTGGTAAGAGGAAATATTTGATTTTGTTGGCAATCAATAGAACAGAGGTTTTCACATTGTCACCACTTCATGACAGGGGACATGATTCTTTAACTTTAGAACATCCACTGGAATTGTAATATATGGCAAATATTGACATGGCTTAACATTTCCCACAGAAGTATCTGGCAAAGTTAAGATATTGGTTATTGTTGTCTATTTAGGTCACTGAGCCTTTGATTTCTCAAGCTAATGTTATTCCATAAAGAGGAACTGGTCGACATGATGCTTAATCAAAAACAGCAGCTACTGAAATACTGACCTTAAAATACCTCTAGCAACAGCATCTCCTCTGTTCCACTTCTGTCTGTAGGTATCTGCTAAATACCCTGACATCTTTGTTCAACACCCCTACAGGAAAATATTGATTAATGCATATGACCTTGGATTGTTATCTGGTTTTATACAAATATGTTACTTTCTGTCCATGTGAAAATTTTTTAAAAAATCTAATCCATTACTACGGCGTCACCTCTTACTCATGACAATACTATATTGTCAGAGTATAACTGTGCTCTGTAGGATTTTTATAACTGATATTTTGGAAGTAGATCTGCAGGTCTTTCTTCCAAGGTGTCCCTGGATGGACTTGAACTGTCAACTATTCAGTTAGCAGTTGAATACATTACCATTTGCATCATCCAGGGATATCTGAAGAGTAGTTCACTGCATTGCCTTATCATAGGATTGTTGTTGTTAAGTGCCATCCTGCTGGTTCTGACTCACAGCAATCCTGTACAGGGTTTCCAAAGAGCAACTGGTGGGTTTGAACTGCCAACCTTGTGGTTCCTAGTGCTGATCCTACAGCACCATACCAGGTTCTTAACTTTAACCCTTAACAACCTTTGCAAATATCTGAGCCATCTTTAATGCTTAAATTTATAGAGCAAAAAATCCTGAAATTTGAAAACTTGAAGATTTAAAAAATCCAAATGAAGTATGAAGTTGTTGTTAAGTACTGTGGAGTCGGTTCCGACTCATAGGGACCCTGCACAGGGTTTCTGAGGCTGTAAATCTTTATGGGAGCAGAAATCCTCATTTTTCTCCTGCGGAACAGCTGGAAGTATGAAGTAAGCTATCAAAGTATCATTGGAGATCACATTAGTGAATAGATACAAATATATGTGGGTGAGTCAAAAATTATCCACACTCTGGCTGTAGAATTTATTTTAATCAACTTTTAGAAAAGACAAATACATCATTTTTTTTACATAATCTCCTTGCATTGCAGTACACTTTGTACATCTGTCAACAAGCTTTTGTATTCCCCTATTTAAAAATGTTTTAGGCTGAGCTGCAAACCATGAATGAACTGCAGTCTTCACTTCTTCATCAGAAGCGAATCTTTGTTCTCAAAGGGCTGCTTTTAGGGGACAAAACAGATGAAACCCAATGGGGCAAGATCAGGACTATAGGAAGAGGGCTTTCACATCTGAAAATGAAGTTTTTGCAGAATATCAACACTGTGGGAGTTGTGTGTGGACGTGCACTGTCATGCAAGATCACAAAGCCCTTGGATAGCAGTCTTCTGTTTTAATCTGAAGTTTAGGTTTCAGCTTTTCACTGAGCATCTCTCTCATAATGAGCAATATTGATTGTTGAACTTTTTCCTAATAATGTTCCACTACTGGCCCTTGAGTGTTCCAGAAAACTGTAAGTATCAATTTTCCAGCCAATGGCTGACTTTTGAATTTTTTCTTGATCAGCGGTTGAGACGTTCCATCTCTGCAGTTGATTCTCAGGGTCATTGTAATGGATCCATATCTTGTCACCAGTAATGATTTTTTTTTAAAGAAATTTAACCTTCCTTAGACTATGGGTTCAAATCTTGTTTGCAGATGTCCAAATGTTTCTGTTTATGTGCTTTTCATGAATTGTTTTGGCACCCATCTCACAAACTTTTCGATACCTAAGTCATTCATGGATTATTTCACAAACAGAACCATGGCTACTTTAAGAATGATTTGCCACATAATCTACTGTCACTTGCCTATTTGACAGAATCATTTCACATGCATGCTCAATGTTGTCATCAGCCATGGACATGGATGGGTGTTTTAGTATGCCCAGGGTGCAGATAATGTTTTTGACTTATGCTCATATAACAAGCTTTATATTTACATGGATACTTCTAAGTGGAATATGTTTCTTTTGAAAACATACTTCTTTGGTTGACAAAATCTTTATTAATTTATGTTATAAAGGTAATCATTCTAGTATTTCAGATTTGTAAGCTTGCTGTGCAGGATCTTCCATGTTCTGTAATGCAAATGATGAATCACTTCCAAGTGAGTTTATCTACTTGCACGCAATCACCAATAATTAGTCAAATAGCAATAATTAGAATTCTCTAGCCATTTGTTTCCATGATTAGTTCTAGTTTCAATGAGTTCATGCTACGTTTCCTAAATTTATTGTTTCATTGTTAAATGCCTTAAGTCAATTCCAACCCATAGCAACCCTGTATAGATTTCTGAGGAGGAGTTGGTGAGCTTGAACCATCAACCTCACAGTTCAAACCAACTTTTGCAGTCTAACACATTAACCCACATCGCCACACCAGGACTCCTTCCTAAATTTAAGAGCTACAAGTTGATAAAAGGAAAAATAAAAAAGAAAGCTTAGTTTTAGTATTAATACTTTTTATTAAACCCTTCCTCTTCCTCTTCACCATAGCCTTCATTATTTAAACAGTAGTGAATAAATACTCTACTTCTGAGTACTCCATTACCTGAAAATACCTGAAGCATAAAAGTTCGAAGTGTCTCACATTTCCCCTTTAGCAAAAAAACTTTAATATACACTGTTTCATACCCTGGGTTACATAACAGATTACCAGGAAGTGCAATCATCCTTTAACTTGCAGAAAACCAAAGAGCTCAGATGACTTGAATGACACTGTAAATCTACCAAACTATTAATTTTGTTCTGACTTTCAGTGTTCTTAACCTCATTAAAGAGTCTGATAATCCCCAAATAATTTTGTTGGCTTTTTGCACTGTTGCCTAGTAATGAAAACAGAGCTCTCCTTCCAGCCATTATCCTTCACACCACCCTTTGGGAAAATGCATACATGCACATGCATTCATACGCATACTAGGTATGTTAATATGACTTTAGTTGGGGGTTCCAATTAGCTTATATGGATCAAATCTCTTTGTGTCGTTTTCCTGTGGGCTCAACATCCTAACTTAGCAAATCACATATTAGCTCTAAGTCTTTTTGCTATGTATGGAAAGGAAAGAATTTTTAATATCATTAATCTATAGCAAATGCAGCTTGCTGTCTTATGCAATACCAAGAGAAACAGCTGGGCCCTACTAACCAGAAAACACTTTTATGGTTTCTCTTAAGGGCCATTAAATCAATGTGATGAGAGCACAGCTGGATTGGATCCTAAAAAACTTTATCAGATCCCACACAATACATAAAGGAAGCACACGGTGCTATTGCACACTCGGTACCAGCCGCCTTGCTTAAGCTGCAGGTGGAGTTTAACAGAGAGAGCAAACTCCCTACCAAGCCCTTGAAAATCTGATCTTTCACTGCACCTCTCCTCTCTGTGTGGGTGTCTTCTTAAAATACCAGTACTCATGCAACTATTAAAAAAGATTTTTCTGGCTGGAGTTTTTGGCATGACTAGAACATACAAGGACCTGCTTGACTGTCCAAATATAGCTTTCAACACCAAGAATCATGTTCTTTGCCTTATAAATTTTAGCACATAGTGTATCCAAAACTACAGCTCTTATGAAAATTTAGAGAGCAGAGTAACTAAATAAAGACTCCAGTTAAGGGCCAGTGTACAGCCACAATTTCTACCTTGTTATCTTGAAGCAAAAATAGGAGAGCTGCTCCACCAAAAGAGAACTTCAGTGTTTTCTTTGTATTTTTGCGTATTTTTTTTTCTTCTCTTGCCCAACGCTCTACAAATACTGAGTGTGATATAAAAATCATTCTTACTTTAAGAGCATGGAAAATGATTTTGTAATGAACCAAGGAATCCTGGTGTGGTGCTGTAGGATAAAGTACTGGACCTCAAGGTCCGTTTGAACCACAGGTGGGGAGTTCAAACTCACCAGCTACTCATTGGAAACCCTATACAGAGTCGCTATGAGTCAGAACTGACTTGACAGCATTTAACAACAAGTAGTACATATTAGGTTAGACAGTTATGAAACTTGAAAATAGAAACCAAGCCTTCCATATCAGTTGGTCATTAGGTAAAACTGCCCTGGGGGGGGGGGGGAGGTCCTAACTCCATGCTCCCTCTCTCTTAACCAGTATGCCAGACTGAGAAAGATGGGAATAGTATATAGAATGAATTTAAATCTAAACTATGACATCAGACTGCTGGTTTTGCAAACCTAAGTCTTTGGAATGTCAATTTCTCATCTATGAAGTGGAAACAAGAGTGTATTCCTCATAAGGGTATTAAAAGAAAAAATGAAATAATATATTTTAAGTATTCAGCAAAATGACTGCATATCTGATATTTCTTCTCTTCCGCCCCTCCTCTTCCTGTTTTTTCTTCTTCTCCACCATTATCATTATCATTATTTTGATAGCAGCATTAATTAGTCCTACTAGATTATTAATTTCTTAATTATTGTGATGATGTCTTGCTTAGGAATATTTCTATGTCTCCCATAACACTTTTAATATTTAATAAAACCATTATTTGTTGCTGTCTTGGATGAAAAGTCAATATCAAATGCTGTCTCTAACATACCAGTTCCTGGTGTGGCACTGTAGGAGAAGCACTGGACTGCTAACCACAATACCAGCAGTTCAAACCCACCATGCACTCCTTGGAAACCCTAATCAAGATCACTAAGACTTGGAACAGACTCGACAGCACATAACAACGACAGCCCTAACATATGACTGGAGAATTTTCCATGCTACTGAACAGACAAACTCCTTTTAAAATTCACGTATCCCAAGATGCAAATTCTTATGCTATAGTAAATGATGTTGTTGTCAAGCGCCATCAAGCTGGTTCCAACCCACAGCTACCCTGTATAGGGTTTCTGAGGTGAGCTTGAACCACCGACCTTGAGGTTCAAACCGACTTTTCAGTACAGTGCATTAACCCACAGTGCCACACCAGACTCCACTGCAGTCAATAGTGATCTGGCCACAAGAGCATATTTTTTATCAAAAGATCAGGTAGTAATGTGGCATCATGACAGTATTAGATTAATATTTTCATACGACATTCATGCTAAAGATCGTCACACTCGAGTTTGAGGTGTCGGCTTGGGAATAATTTATCATCAAAACAGAGGCATAGCATGAGATTTAAAGAAATAGCAGCTATCAAAAATGCAAATAAGCTAAATAAGATTATCTTTCAGAAAAGTCTAATGATATTTTGCCTAATGATATTGTGGGCAATTTAGGAACATTGTGGTTTGTTTGCTTTTTTGTTTTGTTTTGTTTTGTTTCCTTTTCTTTCCCTTGTATTAAGATCAAAAGTACTTCTTCTCCTCTCTTAGTTATTTTAAGCTTAGCCAGATATAATACGGGCACCCTCAAGCAATAACAAAGAACAAACTTAAATTTCAAAGGTTTACATTTTTTATTCATATTGAATTTTCTCAGCAACTTCCAGAAAGCTCAAGTTAAGATGACTAATTTTAAACTTTTTGTGCCTTTTCTAAACCTGCCCCACCTCCTACATCCAACTTCATCACATGATACCTAGGAAAAAAAAAAAAAGAGGTGCAACACATTTCCTCTGATCAAATTACCTCTTACAAACAAGGGTCCTGCCAACACAATGTTCTGACTTTGTTGTTGTTAGGTGCTATTGAGTTGGTTCCAATTCATAGTGATCCTATGCACAACAGAATAAATACTGCCCTGTCCTGTGCTGTCCTCACAACCATTATGCCCATTGCTGCTGTCACCGTGCCAATCCAGTTCATTAAGAATCTTCCTCTTTTTCATTGACTCTCTACTTTACCAAATATGATGTCGTTCTTCAGGGACTGGTTCCTCCTGATAATATGTCTGAAGTATGAGAGACTAAGTTTGGCTGTCCTGGTTTCTAAGGAACATTCTGGTTGTATTTCTTCCAACAAAGATTTGTTTGTTCTTCTGGCAATCCATTGTACTCTTAATATTCTTCTCCAACACCACAACTCAAATGCATCAATTTTTCTACAGTCTTCCTTATTCATTGTGAAAATTTCACATGTATATGAGGCAATTGATAATACCCTGGCTTGAATCATGGCTTGAATCAGGAACACCTTACTCCTTAAAATGACATCTTTGTTCTTCAACACTTTGTTTTGTGCAGCAGATTTACTTAATGCAATACATAGTTTGATTTCTTGACTTCTCCTTAACAGGACTGTTGATAGTGGATCCTAGCAAAATATTCCTCTTTATGATAGTTTTGAATAATACAAATCATAGTTTTAGCCATATGGGTACTAATCATTCATGTATGATTTATGCTTACAGCATAGTTAAACTTATTTAAGTTTGGCACAAAATGAAGGCTAAAACCAAGGCCTGTTTCTGTCTTCCTGTGCTGTTCTTATTCCATACAGCAGTGTTTCACATGAATTACATATTCTACTGCCACCAAAGCTCAATAGCTAAAGAATTCAGGAAAAAGAAGAAGTAGCTCAGATATACTACAAAATTTAACATTAAATAGAAATGTATTTGAATGTTCTCAAATTCACCACCCTACAGGATTTTCTCAACACTCTGGTGAGGGTACAACTAAATTTATGGATCAGATATAAATAATATTATAAGTAGTATTATTATATTGTAACATAAAAATATTATAAATAGCACTGGTGTGATGCTATAGAATAAGCACTGGACCACAAGATCATTTTAACTGCAAGGTTGACTGTTCGACTCACCAGCTGCTCCTTGGAAACTCTATACAGGGTTGCTCTAAGTCAGAACCGACTCAACAGCACTTAGCAACAAGAACAACACACTGTTTTGTTTTTTTGTTTTTTCATTTACATGTAATCAACAACGTCACTGTGAAACTCAAATCTAAATAATTATTCTAGACTTCAACTCTTGCTAAAGACAGGCAGCTCTATAAGCTAAGATGGATTTTGAACCACAAGGTTGGCAGTTCAAGCCCAAGAGTCTATATAGGGTTACTATGAGTCAGAACCGATTTGATGGCACTTAACAGCAGCAACAATAACTAATATTCATATTGGTAGTTAGATTATTAGAAAATAGTGTACAGCATCATTCATCTCCTGCTGTGGAGCCAATGTGCTCTTAGTACAGTGTTTCTCTCATTTATTTAAGGGATGCGAATCTGGAGAAAGAAAGAAAAGCCACGTATCTAAGTCAGGAGCATTTGATACAGCCAAGAATGATCATTTCCACCTCCTTGCTGTTCCCCTTCATACACAACAAAAAGTAGAAAGTAAGGTAGCCCCAAATGAGACCACTATACTACATAAGCTCTTAGACTCCTCTTTAAGTCATTGAGCCCTCACCCTTTTCTTGTAAGCTAGTGCTGCTTCAGGGAAACCAATGGCTCCATACAATAAGCACTGGATTGAGAACCACAGGGTCACTGTGAGTAGGAACCTACTAGACGATACTTAACAACAAGTACTGATTCAAACTCCAGAATACATCTCAGTTCATTCCTCCTCGGTTCTTTCTCCTGGGGGCAATTATGTTCCTCTCCACTGGAGCAGTCCCCAACAAGGCAGCTGTAGCAACCACTCAACATCTTCATCAATCTTCCTTTGAGATCTCTAATTGAGTGCCTCGTCCAACAATCTGGAAGATGACCAAGTATCTTCTGGCCTGAAAGGCCACCCACTGGCTCACAGAGGACCTACCTCCAGGCAGATTCAGGCCTCCCCAAAGTCTTGGTTAGAGGAGTATAGGCTGAATTAAGTCCCCATTGTCATCCTCAACCAGAACCCCAAGGCAAAGAAAAAAGTTCCACAAGTGATTTCAGAAGGCTTCTCTGCCCATAGATAATTTCAATCCTGTCCTTTGGAAAACAATGCTGTCAGACTTATGCTAGGCCATGAGTTCTCAGATGTCAGCAAATTGCATAGAATTTAACTGTGGTTATGGCACTGTAGAATCAACACTGGATTGTGAACCACAAGATGGGCAGTTCAAACCCACCAGCTGCTCCTCGGAAACCCTGTACAGAGTCACTATGAGTAGGAACCCACTCGATGGCATTTAACAACAACAACATTAATGGGAAAATCATATAGAGTGCTTTCCTGAAACAACCATCCCTAGTAGCTTTCCGGTGTACAGGAAAATTGTAGCTCCAATAAACAACAGAGGATAAATCTGTAATCATGGAAGATGAAGAAACCAAACTGTGAGGAAAACATCATCAAACATTACCTCAGTAGGCATTCTGTAATATTAATGTAAGTATCATCAATAACAGAACAACGTGGTTTCAATGATATAAATCCTAATATTGTATCCTGGAGGCACTTACACACTGAGAACAAAAAGTTCTTCTTTTTTTAATAGTGGAGCTCATAATATCATATAGTATGTTTAAGGAACTAAGCAAGAACAGTTACAATGACTCTTGGATGTCCTATGGCTTTCTGATTAGTTTTGACAAAATGGATAAGATGAGCCCTATACCTTATAGGAGATCTGATTCCCAAATGACCATGAAGGGAATCCTGGGACAAACATGGATATCAGAGCACTGCAAGGACAGGATAAGAATATAAAAGGAGATAAAGTGTCACTCCTATAAATATTTTGTCTTGTTTCAACGCCCTAGGTAAAGACAACTTGATCTAACCACCTCAAGGACTTTATATTCTAAATCCATGAAGAAAATAAGGAGTTAATTTCTTAAACAAGATTTTTGACATCTACATCTAGCTGATGGCAAGAAGAGAGATGAAATAAATGCTGAGCAAGTTGATACTGCTGTTGTCAAAATACTGTTCCTTTGTGTCACAGTTGATACAATTAAAATTTTGGTTGTTATAACTTACTGTATTTATATGCAAACAATGCATGTTATATCATTTTTGTATGCCACACAGCAGCACCTGCATGTCATTTCCATGACTGCACTATACCAATATTTTTAATATGTTGACAACTTCAATTTCAGGTCTTTTTCTCTGCAATAGATCAAGTGCCAAATCGTCATCTTTGTGCCTGTTGAGTAGAGGTTTGGTTCCCATCAGCAGACCCTCACAGTCTACCCTCAAAGTTTCTACAGTACCCTCTCTCCAGACAGGATTCCTTCGCTGCTCTATCTCCAATGCAGGAAGAAATCCCTCAGCAGGGTAGCCATCTGCAGACCAGGAGTTTACAAGTCTGCAGGCACCAGGACAAGAGAGACTCAGGCAGGCCAGGCCAGAGGACCACTGTCCCATACATTAGGCCCCAACATCTGCTAGGCCCTTGGCTGCCCTTGAGTCCTTTGGATATCCAACATATGCATACACTGCAGTGGGCATGAGAACCATGGGCATATAAGAGTCAGGTATCCATCATTAAGATAAGATAGGTCCAGCTTGGTGTTCAGGAATCACACAGGCCCAGGGCAGTATATGCCTACACCCACATTGTCCTGCTGCCAAATTTGACCTGGGGCATGTACCCTGAATTCTGGGTGCTCAGGGGCAATGACTCTATCCACCATGGGACCAACTTATGGTTAGGCTGTAGAAGCTCTACGCATAGCCATTTGCCTGTATCTGTCTCCAGCGTGATCTGCCAGATGCAGATTTGCTACAAGGATCACCACCACTCTCAGGCATGACTGCAAACTTCTTCAGAATAAACAGTTTCAATAGTTTACTTTCCAATTATTGGGATACTACAGGCTTGATCCATAACTTTAATATTGTGGCTTATACCTTTATTATACAAATATAAACGAAAGTCACATTTTCATACTACTGAATGTGGGTTAATGAGGCTGAAATTCATTTCTGGAAATGACAACAGCATGTACTGGGTTCTCATGGGAATGGGTATGCTAAAGCCTGAACTTTTAAACACAGTTCCATCATTTCTGATCTCAGTCCATGTGTGTATATTATTTACGTGGATATGCTATTTGAGGGGGAAAAAATATATGACATCTTTCCTTTATGTGGCAGCCAAGAAGAGCATTGGATAGTGAATATAATTTATTTTGTCCATTAGTGTCCATTGAAGTAATGATTTAACTTGGGAGTGCTGTGGCTCTTTAGGATAAGCACTGGACTATGAACCACAAGGTAATGGTTCGAACTTACCAGTCGCTTTGACAGAGAATGATGAGAGTTTCTGCTCCCACAAAGATTTACAGACTCAGACATGCTATAAAGGGTCACTGTGAGTGGGAACCAACTTGATGGCATTAACAACAACAATGTTCTAAATAATGCTCAGATTTGGAATATTTTAAGTATGTCACTGACACTTTCTCTTTCAGATAGATATATCATTCATTCATTTTTCAGGTGCAACTAAAAAGTTGTTGTTGTTGTTGTTAACTGCCATCGAGTCAGTTCAGAATCATAGTGACTTGATATAGGAGTGGCTGGCAAGTTTGAACCTCCAAACTTGTGGTTCAAACCGACCTTGTAGCCCAGTGTTTTATCCCACAGTGGCACAATCTTCTTTAGCAACTGTTCTGATCTATCTTCTAACCCATCTCACTAAGTCACCCACTGTCATGGCATCAGTTCAAACTCCCAGTGACCTTGTACAGTGTTTCAGAAGTTGACAATGTTTACTGGAAGGAGTCCTAATGGTGTTGTGAGTTTTCTGTTGAGCTGCTAATCACAAGTTCAGCAGTTCAAGTCCAACAGCTGCTCTGCAGGAGAAAGATGAGGTTTTCTACTTCCATAAAGATTAACGGCCTCATGCATGGTTGCTGTCAGTTGGAACCACTGGATGGCACACAACCACCACCACCATCACGGCAGCAAGAAGCAGAAAGCCTCATCTTTCTCTCAGTAGTGGCTGGTGGGTTTCAACTTCCAATCTGTGTAAGCAGTGCAGGGCTTATCCTACAACACCACACCAGGCTGCTCTCAACCTTCTAACCAAAGGCAAATGCCCCAAATGTCTAACATTCACTGGTGTGTTGGAGCTTACCTAGGTAGGCTCACCAGAGTGTTTCTTCTCAGTTTCTTGATCAGCAATAGCACATTTGAGGCTTAAAATTGGCCTGAATGGAAGCATATATTTAACATAAATAGGCAAATGATATCAAACGGAGTTTTTTGGGTTTCTTTTTGAGTTATTGCGAAACATTCACCAGCATATACCTGCTCTCATTTTTCCTCTTACATGCATATCTATCATAAAATGTTATAGTAATTTGCTAGTTGAATATTTTTGATGCCTTACTATCAAATTGCATATCAATAAAGCTAGAGAGTATATTACTTACTGGTGATTTGCAAGCCAGTGTCTAAAACAGAGTTGATGATCAATAAGTATTTGGTAAAACAACATAAAATATATATATGTAAGTAAGCTGTTGTTAAAGAATATTCACCTCAAAATAAATACGTGATTATTATAGAAAATTGCAAATTACAATGTGTTAAATAAAAAAGTGAATATAATACATAGCTTACCACACAGAAGTAATCAGTGTTTAGATTTTGGAGAACATTTAACATTTCTATGTATGGATTTTATGATAATTTCCTCCTAAGACATTATGTATAAAAGCATGTTATAAACATAGCTATAAATATAATATATTTTACATGTTGTTAATATCTTGCTGTATCTATTAAGTGGTGGTATATACATATACCACCACTCATCCATCAGTTTGTGGTACTGTGGTAGCTTGAGTGTTGCTGTGATGTGGAAGCTATAGCAAAGGTATTTTAAATTCCAGCAGAGTCACCTACAGTGGACAGGATTCAACTGAGCTTCCAAACGAAGATAGATTAGGAAGAAGGAGAGATGGACTACTTCTGAATATTTAGTCACTGAAAACCTTATGAATAGCAATGGAACACCATCAGCATCAAAATACTGAATATTTAAACATGCTGAAGCAAACCAGAATGTTGTCAGATATAGTGCCAGAAATTGAGTCCCTCAGGTTGGAAAGCACTCAAAATGTGCCTGGGGAAGAGCTGCTTCCTTAAACTAGAGTTAACCGTGATGACACAGATGGAGTAAAGTCCTTGGAACCTTCATTTGCTTATGGAGCACATCTCAAAATGAAGAGAAACAGCTATAAATATCCATTAATAATCAGAACATGGAATGTACAGAGTATGAATCTAGGAAAATTGGAAATTGTCAAAAAATGAAATGGAATGCATGAATATCCATATCCTAGGCATTTTTTAGCAGAAATGCACTGGTTTTGGACATTCTTAATCTGATAATCACATGGTTTGTTATGTCAGAAATGACAAATTGAAGAGGAATGAAGTTACATCCTTCATCAAAAAGAACATATCAAGATCTGTCTTGAAGTACAACGCTGTCTGTGATAGGATAATATTCATATGCCTACAGGGAAGACCATTTAATACCACTATTATTCAAATGTATGCACCAAACACTAAAGTCAGTGAAAATGAAACTGAAAATTTTTATTTGATCTGAAATTGATCAAACATGTAATCAAGATGTATTGATAATTACTAGTGACTGGAATGCAGAGGTTAGAAGCAAAGAGAAATGATCAGTAGTTGGAAAATACAGCCTTAGTAATAGAAACAATACTGGAGATCACATGATAGAATTTTGCTAGACCAATGACTTCTTCATTGCAAATACCTTTTTTTTTCAGACTTCAAAAGACATTTATTTTTATTTTTTAATGTTTTATTGTGAATTATATGATAGTTTACATGATAGAACTTTAGTTTTACATTCATTCTATCATATATCGTTTCATTGCCATGGTTCCAATCCCGTCCATGCATCATCAGCTGACCAAAGTGTATACCCTACAAACCTGCCCCCTACACTCCCCCCCCCATCTTCAGCACACAGTCCCTTTCCTTCTCTGGACCCAAAGTCCCCAGCCGCTTCATCAGCAAATACCTTTTTAAAACAAGATAAAAGACAACTAAGCTGAGCTTCTAGACAAAGACAGACAAGGAAGAATGAGACATGGACTACTTCAGAATATTTAGTCACTGAAAACATTGTCAGTGCCAGAATATTGAATATTGAAGCATGATGAAGAGCACCAGAATATTATCAGATATAAAGCCAGAATATGAGCCCCTCAGGTTGGAAGACAAAAAAGCCTGTAAAAATCAACTAATAATCGAAACATGAAATGTACAAAGTATGAATCTTGGAAAATTGGAAATTGTCAAAAATGAAATGTAATGAAAAAATGTCCATATCCTAGGTATTAGCGAACTAAAATAGACTGGCATTGGCTCTTTTGACTCTGATGATCACATGGTTTGCTGTGCCGAAAATGGCAAATTGAGAAGGAATGGCATCACATTCATCATCAAAAACAAATTATCAAGATCAGTCTTGAAGTCCATTGCTGTCAGTGAATAAAGAAGGCCATAGTAGAATCAATTCATTTGAACTATGGTGTTGAAGGAAAATATTGAAAGTAACATGGACTGCTCAAAGAACAAACAAGTCTGCTTTAGAAGAAATACAGCCAGAATGCTCCCTGGAAGCCAGGATAGCCAGATTTTATCTCTCGTACTTCGGATATATTGTCAGGAGGGGCTAGTCCCTAGAAAAGGATATGTTTGGTAAGATGGAGCATTGGTGAAAAAAAGGAAGACCCCCAACAAGGTGGACTCTGGGTTTGATTTTCAGCTATGTCACTACAAGAAATAAGGCTTTCTTTAATGGCACAGGAGGAAACTGAGGTCTTTTCTGTGGTGCTTGAGCTGTGGTGACTCCTTAGCACTGAGGTCACCTCTTATCTTTAAAACTTGGTCTATTGTCAATGGAATTCCTAGCCTCAAATGGTGTCTGATATTATAGTGAATACATCCTTTAGGAAGAAATGGTTTCCTGAAAGTTGGGATGGGGCATATAGGCAGATAATCAGGAAGCTGGGGACACTGGTCCTCTAAATTCTTATAAATCACTCTTGCCTACAGCACCACCCTTCCCATTTGACGAGATAACTACATCTTTGTCTACTGATCCATTGTCGGTAAAATCATTATTCCCCTTTGCTCATACTTGATGAGATTAACTCAACTGTGACTAATGAATGATGCCTCAGGGCATCATCTGAACTAGCTAGTTTGTAAGACATTTCTGCATATTCCCAGGAAACATCTCCACCAGTTATTATTTCTAGACTGATAACTAGACTTAAATCCCAGTGACCTCTAAAAGGTGACGTACAAATTGTGACTCAGAAAGAAGTATATTACACTCCAAAATAACTTCTTGATGTTTTAAGCAATCTGCATGGGAATGGATTTTAAGGTTGTGGGATAATGGTATAATGAACATAATATTGGACCAATCAGAATTCGTAGATATGGTCCCACTAAGCACAAATTCTTCATACAAAGTTCCATCTCAAGAGGTTAGGAGAGGCTCTACTAGTTTGTTTCTTTGGTTCATAAAAGCATGTACTGTATGGTGGCCAAAAATACATCAAACAGACCTTCCTTTGTATATTGTCCTGTAAATCATCCAAAGACTTTTGGAAATTGGCAAATTAGTCTGTATTTATCAGGATAGACCCATAAACCCAAACAATGATTGCCCAGAAGGCACACCTTTTACCACAATAGTGAAGAAAATATTTGTGAATGTTATCCAAGCATCCTATTGTGATTGGTATTTTATGTAAGTCAGATTTGACAGTGTGAACTGCCAATTAAGACGCCTAGCCACAGTGGGGTTGATTCGTAGTAAGGGCCAAGTGGCAACACTAAATAAAAAAAAAACAAGGTGGACATGATTAACATAATAACCAGCAGAATCAAAATACAAATGAGAATAGACTGTCACATATGGACTTATGGAATTGGCTAATTAGGGTCCGGGTGTGATGCTGTGGGTTAATGCGCCAGACTGCAAAGCTGGTTGAACTGCAAGATCGGAGATTCAAGCTCACCAGCTGCTCCTCGGAAACCCTTTACAGGGTCATTATGGATCGGAATTGACTCTACAGCACTTAACAACAACAACAAGGAGAGAAAAACATGGCGAACTTACTAAATGTTTGTTTTATCTTTGCAAATAGAACAATTCTAGATCAAGTAATGACAATCTAACTTGATAATCATGGTCTATCAATCAACTTCCTGATTCACAACCCCTTTATTGAGGGGGGAGCCAGGTCCCCTTGAGTAAAGCTCCCACTACACCAACAAAAATTTATACTATTATTCTTTCTCCCAGCCTTCCCCAAAGTAATCTATGGTTGTTATTGTTGTTAAGTGCCATTGAGTCAGTAACAACCCATAGCAACCTTATGCACAGCAGAAGGAAACACCGGTCGATCCATGTACAGATTCCTCATGAACACAATTAAGTGTTCCTAAATACTTACTTTGCAATGTTTTCATAGCTTGTCATGATCCACACAACCGAAAGCCTTTGTGCAGTGAATAAAGCACAGGTAAACATCTTTAGGATATTCTCTACTTTCATCCAAGATCCATTAGACATCAGCAATGATATCCCTCATTCCATGTCCTCTTCTGAATCTGGCTTGAACTCTGGAAGTTCTCTGTCAATGTATGCATGTAGCCGTTTCTGTATTACCTTTAGCAAACTTTATGGTGGAGAAATAAAAATAATCAGAGTTTTGGTAGATTACTGGACACTGGCTCTGAATTGACACTAATTCCAGGATATTCAAAACAACACTGTGATCCACCATTAAGACTGGGGACATATGGAGGTCAAGTTATTAATGGAATCTTAGCTACATTTGTGTCACACTGGGTCCAGTGGGTCCCTGAACTCAACCTGTAGTGATTTCACCAGTTCTAAATCCACCACTCATCTGTCAGTTTGTCATACTGTGGTGGCTTGTGAGTTGCTGTAATTCTGAAAGCTATAACACCGGTATTTTAAATACCAGCAGGGTCACCCATGTTGGACAGGTTTCATATAAGCTTCCAGATGAAGACAGACTAGGAAGAATGAGTGACGAACTACTTCTGAATATTTAGTCACTGAAAACCTTATGAATAGCAGAAAAACACTGTCAAATACAGTGCCAGAAAATGAACTCCTCAAGTTGGAAGGCACTCAAAATGTGACTGGGGAAGAGCTGCCTCTTCAAAGTAGAGTTGACCGTGATGATTCGAATGCAGTAAAGCCCATGGGAGAAGAGTCCGTGGGACCTTTATTTGCTGATGGGGCACAACTCAAAATGAAGAGAAACAGCTGTAATATCCATTGAAAATCAAACCATGGAATGTACAAAGTATGAACCTGGGAAAATTGAAAATTGTCAAAAATGAAATGGAATGCATAAACATCAATATCTTAGGCATTAGTGAGATGAAGTGGACTGGTATTGGCCATTTTGAATCTGACAACCACATGGTTTACTATTCCAGGAATGACAAATTGAAGAGGAATGGTGTTGAATTTATCGTCAAAAAGAACATACCCAGATCAGTCATGAGGTACAACGCTGTATGTGATAAGATAATATCCATGTGCCCAGAGGAAGCCCAGTTAATACCATTATCCTTCAAATTTACTCACCAACCTCTAAAGCCAGTGAGGATGAAATAGAAGAATTCTACCAATGTCTTCAATCTGAAATGGCTCAAACATGCAAGCAATATGTATTGTTCATTACTGGTGATTGGAATGCAAAGTTTGCAAGCAAAGAGGAAGGATCAGTAATTGGAAAATACGGCCTTGGTGATAGAAATGATGCTGGAGAATGCATGAGAGAATTCTGCAAAACCAATGATTTCTTCATTTCAAATACCTTCTTTAGACAGCATAAGAGATGACTATACACATGGACCTCACCAGATGGAATACATAGAAATCAAATTGACTACATCTGTGGAAAGATATGATGAAAAACTCCATATCATCAGTGAAAACAAGGCCAGGGGCAGACTGTGGAACAGACCATCAATATCTCTTATGTAAATCCAAACTAAAGCTGAAGAAAATGAAACAAGTCCATTAGAGCCAAAATATGACCTTGAATTTAACCCACCTGAATTTAGAGATCATCTGAAGAACAGCTTTGATACATTAAACCCTAAAGACCAAAGACCAGAAGAGTTGTGGGATGACATGAAGAATAGTATACATGAAGAAAGGAAAAAGTCATTAAGAAGACAAAAAAGAAGGAAAAGGTCAAAACAGATGTCAGAAGAGACTCTGAAACTTGCTCTCCAGCATAGAGATGTTAAAGCAAATGGAAGAAATGAAGAGGTACAAGAGCTGAACAGAAAATTTCAAAGATCGGCTGAAGAAAATAAAGCCAAATATTACATCAAAATGTGCAAAGATCTGGAATCAGAAAACCAAAAAGGAAGAACATGCTCAACATTTCCCAATCTGGGGGAATTGAAAAAAAAAAAAAAAAATTCAAGCCTTGACTTTTGTTATTGAAAGATTCACTGGGCAAATTATTGAATGATACAAAAAGCATCAAGAGAAGATGGAAGGAATACACAGAGTCACTCTACTATAAGGATATGGTTAATGTTCAACTGTTTCAAGAGGTAGCATATGATCAAGAGCCAATGATATTGAAGGAGGAAGTCCAAGGTGCATTGAAGAACTTGGCAAAGAACAAGACACCAGGAATTGATGGAATAAAAATTGAAAACTTTCAAGAAAGTGAGGCGGCACAGGAGGCACTCACTCGTCTCTGCCAAGAAATTTGGAAGATAACTATCTGGATGACTGATTGAAAGAGATCCGTATTTTTGCCCATTCCAAAGAGAGGTGACCCAATGGAATGTGGGAATCATCCAGTATGGATTACATCTCCATGTAAGAAAACAAATATCCTCACCACTGGACCAATAAACAACATTCTTATCAATGGAGAAAAAATTGAAGTTGTCAAGGACTTCATTCTTCTTGGATCAACTATCAACACTCACGGAAGCAGCAGTCAAGAAATCAAATGACATATTGCATTAGGCAAATCTGCTGCACAAGAAGTTCTTAAAGTGTTGAAGAGCAAAGATGTCAGCTTGAGGACTAAATTGCGCCTGACCCAAGCCATGGTATTTTCAATAACCTCATATGCATGTGAAAGCTGGACAGTGAATACGGACAACCATAGAAGAATTGATGCTTTTGAGTTATGGTGTTGGTGAAGAATATTGAAAGTGCTATGAGCTGCCAAAAGAACCAATACATCTGTTTGGGAAGAAGTGCAGCCAGAGTGCTCCATGGAGGCCAGGACGGCCAAACTTCACCGCTCATACTTCAGACATATTGTCAGGAGGGATCAGTATTAGTAGATTGATATCATGTTTGGTATTGTGGAGGGTCAGAGAAAAAGAGGAAGACCCCCAATGAGATGGATTGGCCAAGTGGCAGCATCGATGTACTCTAGCATTGCAACAGTAGTGAGGTTGGCCCTGGATGGGGCAGTGTTTCATTCTGCTGTTCATAAGATCACTATGAGTTGATACCGACTCGATGGCACCTAACAACCAACAACAGAAAATATGATTGGAATAGACATGCTCAGAAATAGGCAGAACCCCCACATTGGATCAATGACATGTGTAATAAGGTGTGTAATGGTACAAAAAACAAATGAAAGGCATTAGAACTGCCTCTACCTAGAAAAGTAGCAAACCAAAAGCAATACCATATTCCTGGAGAGATTACAGAGATTGCTGCCACAGTCACAGACTTGAAGTATACAGGTGTGATTCCCACCACATCCCCATTTAACTCAACTATATGGCTTGTGCCAAAGAGTAGGTGGATCTTGGAGAATGATAGTGGATTATTGTAAACTTAACCAGGTGGTGACTCTTTTTACAGCTGCTGCTGCAGCTATGACTTCATTGCTGAAACAAATTAACACATATCCTGGTACCTTATATAAAGTTATTGATTTGTCCAATTCCTTTTCTCAATTCCAGCTTTAAAGGATCACCAGGAGCCGTTTGTCTTCAGCTGGCAAGGCCAACAATACACCTGTACTGTCCTACCTGAAAGGTAAATTAGCTCTCTTTGTTGCTGTTGTTAGGTGCTGTTAGTCAGTTACAACTCATAGTGACCCTATATAGGGTATACAAGGATTGACTGGTGAGTTTGAACCACTGATTTTGAGCTTGAAACCAAACTTGAGGTCGAGTGCTTATCTTATAGTACCACACAAGGACTCTTGCACTATCATAATTTAGTCCACAGGGGATTTTATTGCCTTTCCCTGCCACAAGTCATCATATTTGTCTATTACATTGATGATATTATACTGACTCGACCTAGTAAGGAAGATGACGTTAGATTTATTGTTGTTAGGGACCATTGAGTTGCTATTGATTCATAGTGACCTTACGTACAACAGAATGAAACACTGTTCAGTCCCGGGACAATCTCACAATCGTTGTTACGCCTGAGCCCATCACAGTTGCCACTGAGCCAATCCATCTCATTGGGGGTCTTTCTCTTTTACTCCAACCATCTACTTTACCAAACATGATATCCTTCTTTAGTGACTTGTCCCTCCTGACTAATATGCCCAATGTGTGAGATGATGTTTGGACATCTGGCTTCCAAATAGCATTCTGGCTGCACTTCTTCCAACACAGATTTATTGGTAAAATTATTGGTAGACCTATTGGTAAAACATATGTATGCTAGGTGAGGGAAACTAAACCAACAAAAATTCAGTCTGCTTCTACTGTAGTGAAATTTCTGGGGATTCAGTGGTGTAGGGCATGTGGAGATATTCTTACTAAAGTGAAGAATAAGATATTGTGTTTAACATCTCCTACAACTTAAAGGAGACACAATGCCTGGTAGTACTCTTTGGATTTGGGAAGCAAAATACCCCTCATTTGAGTGTGCTTTGTTCTTGCTATTACTGTCTGTCTAGTAGGTTCTGACTCAGCGACCTGGTATAGGGCTTCCAATGAACATCTGGTGGGTTTGAATTGCTGACATTATGATTCACAGTCCAGTGCTGATCCTACTGTACCACACCTGGAGTTCATTTGTGTGTGCTACTCTGGTTTATTTATCTTGTGACTTGCAAATCTCAGAACAAGAGAAGGCTCTGCAACAGGTTCAGGCTGCCATGCAAGCTGCTCTGCCACTTGCACTATATGGTCCAGCTGATTCACTGGTGCTTGAAGTGTCAGTGGCATATAGAGATACAGTATGGAGTGTTTGTTCCTTCCTGGTTTGTTGTTGTTGGTAAGTGCCGTCAAATTGATTCCAACCTGCAGTGACCCTGTATAGGGTTTCCAAGGAGCAGCTAGTGAACTTGAACCACTAACCTTGCAGTTGAAACAACTTTGCAGTCTGATGCATTAGCCCACAGCACCACACTGGGACTCCTTCTTGATTGGTGAACCACAATTCAGATCCTTAGGATTTTTCAGCAAAACCCTGCCCTGAGGATAACTACTCTCCTTTTGCAAAACAGTATTTGGCTTGTATTGCACCGTAGTAAAAACTGAATGCTTAACCATGTGCCACCAGGCAACAAGAGCTGGGTGTTTTCTGACCCAGAATCATAAAGTTGGACAGGCACAACAGCACACCATCATTAAATGGAAGTGGTATATGAGACTGGTATATTACATGAACCCACAAGTAAGTTCCATGAGAAAGTGGCCCAAATGACCATGGTCTCATTCCTGTTACATGACTTTCCTCAACCAATCTGCACTTTTCATTTAGAGTTCCTTATGAACACTTCTCTGAGAAGAGAAAACTTATGTTTAGTTTCAGATGGGTCTGAACAATATGCATGCACCACTCCAAACTGAACAGCAGCAGCATTACAATTCCTTTCTGGAATATTCTAGAAGGATAGTAGTGAACAGAAATCATCCCAGTGAGCAGAACTTCGGGCAGTGTACATGGATGTTCATTCTGCTTAAAAGGAGAGATGGTCCAATGTACAATTGTATACTGATTCATGAGCTGTAGTCAAAGATTTGGTTGAATGGTCAGGGAGTTGGAAAGAACATGATTGGAAAATTGGTGACAAAGAAGTGTGGGAAAAGATATGTGGATAGACATCTTTGAATGTGCGAAAAATGTAAAAATATTTGTGTCTAATGATGGAATGGTATAAATTGAGTCTTTCCAAAGACTTTCCTAAGACTCAATTACAACATCAGCTAGGTGAAAATACCTTGCAGTGTTGGAGCAATGTTCTTCAGGAGAGTTTAGATGCTGTAAACCAGTATCCAATATATGGTGTTGTTTCTCCGGTAGTCAAGATTCACTGGTCCAGGAACTAAGAGATGGAAATGGGAGTGGCACACTCACTATTTCACCTACTGACCCAGGCAAAAAATATTTGCTTCCTGTCCCTTCAAATTTCTGCTCTGGACATATTTAGTTTCAAAAGGAGAAATACTCCCAACTTGGAGACACAGTACAGATTCCATTGAGCTGGAAGTTAAGAATGCCCCTTAGCATTTGAACTCCTTATCCCTCATGATCAAGGGACTTACTGTGTTGAGTGGTATGATTGAGATGTGGTACTGCAGGATTAGCACTAGACTACAAGGTTGGTTTGAACTGAAAGGTTAGTGGTTCAAACTCACCAGCCTCTCCTTGGAAACCCAGAGGGTCGTAAGAGTCAGAACTGACTTGACAGCACTTAATAAGAACAACAGCAACCAAGGAGAAATAGGATTACCATTACATAATGGATGTGAAGAATGTGTGTAGAAGTCAGGAGATTCCTTAGGACATCTCTTAGTACAGCCATGCACGTCCTGTACTGAAAGTCAGTGGTAAACTACTGTAACCCAATTGTGTTGTATCTACTAAAGGCCCAGACCCTTCAGGAATGAAGGTTTGGGACACCCTGCCAGGCAAGATCATTACTCCTGAAGCATTAACTGAAGGCAAAGAGAATATAGAATGGAGGTGGAAAATGGTAGTTCTAAATACCAGCTCTACAATCATGTGATCAGTTGCAGAAACAAGGACTTGTAAGTGTTATGATTTTTTTTTCCTTGTATGTACATCACATATTTTTCTTTTGCTCACTTACAAAATATAAGATGTAAATGGGGTTTGTTCTTCTTAGACTGTACACAGGCTAGTTGTGTCATGTTAGGCACAAGAATGACTTTATAATTTTCTTTATTTAAATATTTTGTATGGTTTAAGGCAGAGGTGGGGACCATTTTTTCTGACAGCATTTACAACATAATTCATGGGTCATACAAAATCAACTTAAAAAATTAGCCTGCTATATTTAGTCAAACATTTAATGTTGTTGTTATTGTTAAGTGCCATCAAGTCAGTTCTGACTCATAGTGACCCTGTGAGGAGTGCTGATGAGCTCAAATCGCTGACCTTGCAGTTTAAATCGATTTCCACATTAACCCACAGTGCCACACCAGGACTCCAAACATTCAATTAACTCACCACTAATATGATAGCTCTGGTAGTGTTGTTGTTGTTGTTGTCAGGTGCCATCGAGTCGGAACCGACTCGTAGCGACCCCATGTACAGCAGAACGAAACAATGCTCGATCCTGGCCCAACCTCACCACCGCTGCCACCCCCGAGTCCATCAATGATGCCACCTGGC
>NW_006408531.1:29207731-29208872 GCF_000296735.1 Chrysochloris asiatica
AGGTAAACATCCTTCTGATATTCTCTGCTTTCAGCCAAGATCCATCGGACATCAGCAATGATATCTCTCGTTCCACGGCCTCTTCTGAATCCAGCTCTTCTGAATCTGTCAATGTATGATTGTAGCCGTTTCTGTATTACCTTTAGCAAAACTTTACTCGCTTGAGATATCATCTGGTAGTGTAGTGGTTATGAATCAGGCTGCTAACCTTAAGGTCAGAAGTTTGAAACTATCAGACATTCCAAGGAAGAAAGGTGAGGCTGAATGCTCCCATAAATATTTACAGCCTCTGAAACCCTATGCAGGATTGCTCTGAGTCAGAACCAACTCCTCAGCACATAACCATCACCATCACCACCACCACAGATGTGATGACTGGAACTGCAGTTGCCTTGGCAGAACCAGACCATTGATTTTCCAGGCTTTATGCAGCCTGTGAGTCAGACACTCCCCACCCCTGGGAAGGTGATATGTACAAGTTGACAAGAGGTAGGCTGCGTTAGGTACCGTTTTATGTCAAATTGACTGAGCCAGGATTCTCAAAAGAATAGTAGTTAATAGGAGATGTACTATAAACAGCCAGTCAGCTGAAAGTAAGTTTCCTCAAGGGTGGGGCCTGCTTCTAATATATTGAACAATTGGGCAAAACATGCCTGCTTTCTACTGGGTCTGGATTCTGCATCTGGCTTATATTCCAACCTTCCATTATTTGGATTTGAGCTAGTGGCCTGCTCCATTGCCTGCCAAAACTGGAGTTGTCAGTTGTTGGCCATCTTACCTGCCCAACCTGCCTGCCTATCATCTTTATTTATCAGCCTTACAGTTACATGAGTCAGAAGTCCGTCTCTACAATTCTCTGAGCCAGTTTCTTGATATAAACCAGTCTTTATGTATGTATATATATATATATATATACACTTCTGGTGTGGTGTTGTGTGATCAGCACTGGACTATGAACCACGATTCAACAGTTCAAACTCACCAGCTGCTCCCTAGAAACCCTATACAGGGTTGCTGTGAGTTGGAACCAACTCAACAGCAATTAATAACAACAATTATATATATATTACATGAGAGAGGTAGGCAGTTGTCTTAAGCTGGGTTCTGTAGAGAAGCAAAACCAATGAAGCATATATATATA
>NW_006408531.1:29208972-29214523 GCF_000296735.1 Chrysochloris asiatica
AGACAGGGGTGGGGAACATTTTTTCTGCCAAAATTACATCATTTGTGGGCCACACAAAATTATAAACTTGAAAATTAGCCTTCTATATTTGGTCAAATATTTCATTGCTGTTGTTTTTGTTAAGTGCTGTCAAGTAGGTTCTGACCCATAGTGACCCTGTATAGGGTTTCTGAGGAGTGACTGGTGAGCTTGAACCACTGACCTTGCAGTTCAAACAGAATTAGTAGTCGAGCGCCCTAACCCATAGTGCCACACCAGGACTCCAAACATTTAATTAACTCACCCCTAATGTGATGACTCTGGTAGTGTACTGGTTATGAGTAGGGCTCGTATATAGATAGCTCACCAGCCACTCCTAGGAAACCCTATACAGGGTCACTAAGGATCAGAACTAACTTGACGGCATTTAACAACAACAACGACATATATACACACACACATATACATATCTATATTATCAATTTAACATTTTTAAATGTACCATCATTTATTTAAACAACTATATATTTGGGGAGCATATACATTTTTTTAGATGCTCAACAAATATGAACTTGATGTTCATATTTACATTTCCTTTTGTAATTCTGTTTCTTTCTTTAGCATAAATGTAGAGTACTAGCATTACTAGTTTCAAAGGTTGTTTATATGAATTTCCAGATTTCCTTATAGCAATTTAAATTACAACCTTCATAGTATCTAAAGGAGCACGGTGGTTCCACACGATAAGCATTGGACCGTGAACAATAAAATCCACCAGCATCTCCAAGAGAGAAAATAGAGACTTTCTGCTATCGTGAAGATTTAAAGCTTCAGAATCACTATACCCTCACAGTGTGGCACTGTGGGTTAATGTGCCAGACAGCAAAGCCATTTGAACTGCAAGGTTGGCGGTCACTAAGCTAAGCGTCGGAACCAACTCGACAGCATTTAACAGCAACAACAACATGAGTTGGAGCAGACTTGATGGCACTTAACAATAACAACAATGGTATTGTTATTATAGTTATGTGCCTATTCCCTCAAACCTTTTCAAATACAAGATATCACTATTAGTTATATGTCTTATGAAGAAATGAGCAAAATATATATATAGCTTTAATATAAATTTATTTAATTTCACGTGAAATTGAGTATATCTTCCATGAGCTGATTTTAAGCCTAACCCTACAATAAAGGAGACCATAGAAGACAAAAGACTGCTAGCAACATAATTGTTGCTGTTATTGAATGCCGTCTAGTTGATTCTGACTCATAGAGATTCCTAGAGTTTCCAAGGAGCAACTGGTGAGTTTAAACTGTCAACCTTGTGATTCACAGTCCAGTGCTGATTCTATAGCACCACACCAAGAGCCCCAAAACAAGTTAGGTGGTGGTTCAATCACTATGAGTTAGAATGGACTCTATGCACTTAGCAACAACAATAATAATGGAGAATAATTTCTTTCCCCCAGCAAGTCTGTTAAATCGTTTGGACACAAAACACTTTTGTCTAGTCTTAGGTCAGTCCTGGAGATCTAGCTCTTCAAATTTGAAGAGAAAACCATAAGCTTTTATGTGAAATAGAATCGACAATCTACTTCATTGTAATGAAAAAAAAAAACATGTACCCAGAATTCTTTCAACAGGGGAGCCAACTGAAACCTGAAAAAAACTATAGACTTCAGTTACTGACATTACTGGGAGCTATCCAGGGTACTGGATTGAAGCTGTTTCTGACCCAAAGGACCAGTCTTGGGTCTCTATGAATATAACCTCTGGTAGTTCCCAAATTCAAGATACAATCATAGTTATCCTGTACACAAATAAGTTTAACAAAAATTAAACTAAAAAAATGAACCTGATTTTCTCAAACTACATGAAGAGATTTGGCCTAGCCTTTATGCTTACCTGCCTACTACTTATCCCTGTAACGTGTCCTTTATGCCACAGATGCACAGATAAGCATTAATCACTTACTCCAGGAAGTCCTACATATAAACAATGAAATTTCAAAGAAGAGGAACTAGAGAAAACATTGGTTACAATTTGTCAAATTATGAGGGGGAAAAGGTATCAAAAATACTGTAAAGACGTTTTTGGATAAGTAAAACATCAAAAAACTTATCACCATTTCTTAAGAAGTTCCTAGGAAATATCTACCATTAAAGTGAGAATTCAAAGCAAACAATAAAGACTTAAGATCCAGTAAAAAATTCAACTGGAAAAGGCCATCAAGAAAAAACTAGGATGACAACAGTATCAGACCTTGACAATGTTGTTGTTGATTAGTGCCAGTGAGTTGGTTTAAACTCATAGAAACCTATATGAGGTTTCTGAATAGCTGCTGGTGGGTTTGAATCATTGACCTTGAGGTTCAAACCAACATTTTGGTCCGGTGTTTTTCCTTACAGCACCATACAAGGATTCCAATTGGAGGAAGTCAACATCAATATCTGAGAGAAAAAAGTTTTGGAACAAAAGGATACATTAAGGATGATAAGATATGATGAAGCTTTACTGTTAAAAACAAGGTTAAGTGGGAGTCAAGAACACGTATATTTTAAAGTTTTTGAGACATATTTTCTCAGTTGTGCCAATTTACAGTCTGAATTACAATGTGGGTGAATTCTCATTGTCATACCTGTGCCCATATGTGGGCATTATAATCTTAGAACATACACTTCAAAACCTAAAATTATACAAAATAAACTAAAAGAAAAAAACAAAGCACAAGAAATATAAAAATGTAAATAATAAATTACAACTGAAAATGGAGGCATTGAAAGTGGAACTTCTGAATAGTAGGATAAGAAATAATCTTGGTGGACTGTCCCCCAAACAAAGCAATAATTTGCCTAGTGAACAATATTTTTTAATTTACTTAAAATTTCTAGCAAGTGCCCTAAGAATATTTAAAGTGCCATTGAGTCAGTTATGACTCATAGCAAACTGATCTTAAGGTTGAGTACTTATTCTATGGCACCACACCAAGACTTCATATAGCAAATGGAGAGACATAATTTAAACATGAACGAGCATCTGCGTGACTTAAGTTATAAACCACTCCCTTACCTCCACTAATGCCTTGTTATGGCATCTCTATCCTAGCATGCTGTAGCAAAAACAAAAGCAAAAACCAAAAACTCATGAATTGCCTGTACCATAAATTCCAAGTCTGTCTCTATTGTTTCTCTTGAGGAGGGAAAGCTTTCCAGTATTTCTTTCTCATCCACTCTAGTCCCACTTTACAAATGCTTTATTCTGTGTGGGTGCAGAAGAGGACTGGACTCCCTTTTTCTCTCAATGAGCATTAACAGAGTAAGTCAATTCCAACTCATAGTAATCCTGAATAGGGTTTCCGAAGAGTAACTGGTTCGTTTGATGTTGCTGACATTGCAATTCAAACTGACTTTGTGGTCCAGTGCTTATCCTACAGCACCACACAAAGACTTCTACCCCAAGTATTGCTGGATGATAATATTGGGATCAGATTTAGCATTTTAAAGCTGGCTGGAGTCCTGGTGCATTTTTGTTGGATCAGCACTGGACCACAAGTCCATTTGAACTGTAAGATCAGTCATTCAAACCCATCAGTTACTCCTTGGAAACTCTAGATAGGGTTACTATGAATCGGAACTGACTTGACAGCACTTAACAATAACAAGCTTGCTGATAAAGGAAGGTTCCACTCATTGAGAAAATGAGGGACTGCCATTCCATGGCAGGGGTCACTGCTAGAGTAGGGGGGTATCACCATAGGAGAACCATAGCCTTGTCCTTCAGTTGTGGTGCAGCACACAGGGGTCTTACCCAAAGAGAAAGACACAGAGCTTCACAGCTCAGCAAGAGGGGAATGAATTTGTTTGGAGAGATCATAGAGAACTTACTGCCCAAAGGTATTGTTCAAAAAAGAAGAAGAAGAAGGAAATCTTGGTGGACAAGAAGTAAGAAAAGTCCAGTAACTCCATGATTCAAGTAAAACAGCAAAACTGTCAGAAGTTTAAGAAACAAAATAATGGGGGAAGTTAGTTAGGAAGAAGAGCACTTTGGAAGCCTGCAACACTATGCACAAACTACACTGCACTCACCCAGAAATAATCAGAACAGAACAGTGGGCAGCATTGAAAACATTTTCCAAGCCACACACAGGTGGAAGCCTCGCTGTCACAAGCGACCTGACTACACCACCTCAGACCAAACAACAAACTACTCTTCAAATGTTGCCCAATGTCCCTTGCAGGATAGGGGCAAAAACATCTTTGGTTTAGAATCATGTTATCTCCATCCTTTCTCTACCTAATTAAGTCTTAGAATCTATAGCACATTCATTGGGGGAAAAAATTAATTAGTAGCATTATATATTTATTTCACAGTTTAAGAATCTTTTTTTTTTTTTTCTTAGCCAAATTTCAAACTCATAAATTGAAACTGATTTTGTACTCAATTTGTTTGAATGAATAACCTTGGGCTCTGTTGTTATTGTTAAATGCTGTTGAGTTGGTTGCCACTCATAGCAACCCTGTATAGAGTTTCTGAGTAGCAGCAAGTGAGTTTGAACCGCTGACCATTGTTAGCAGGCTAATCTTTTAACACTTACACACAATGATGTAGAGAGGAGTATTACTCTACAAAATAATGTCTTTAATGTAGATGTAGCTTAAATAGCTCTAAAAGTATCTTAAAGATATTATCTTTTATGTATTTAAAGCCTAGGGAGTGGAATAGCTCAATAGGATAAGCACTGGACTCCTCGCTATCAAGTCTAATGTTCGAGTCAACTGCTCCTTGGGATAAAGGTGAGGTTTTATGATCCTGCAAAGATATCCAGTCTCAGAAACCCTACACAGGGTCACTATGAGTCAGAACTGACTCCATAGCACTTAGAAACAACTTAACATTGAAAAATAGTCATTAATTTTATTCTCGTATTAAACTGTTAAGTCTAATTAAAAGGAGCACATGGAAAATTCATATGGAAGGATTGACTTTTTTTTTTTTTAACTAAGAATTGTATCTGCTGCACCTAACAACAAAGTTTGTACAAATCTGTGTGTGTACTTGTATGCACTTATTTCCTTTCTTCCTACTTCAGACTTCTTTCCCTTTGTTGGAAATAATCATTGATCATAGTTCGATATAAAGTTTTTTAAACATGATTATAAGGAGCTCTGGTAGCATAGTGGTTATGAGTCAGGCTGCTAACCTCAAGGTCAGCAGTTTTAAACTACTAACAGTTCTGTGGGAGAAGCTCCTGTAAAGATTTACCGCCTCAGAAACCCTATATAGGGTCAATATGAGTTGGAACCGACTCCATGGCACACCACTACCACCAGACATGGTATATACGCAAAGACATAATATCTAAATAACACCATTTAGAATTTTTGGGAAAAAAGTAGTTATATTTTTCTTTATACTCAAACAAGCATGTAAGCTCCAAAAGTTAAAAATATGCTCTAAATTTGCCATTTTAAACTTATCTTCATAAAAAAAGAAAGAAAGAAAGAAAGAAAGAAAGAAAGAAAGAAAGAAAGAAAGAAAGAAAGAAAGAAAGAAAGAAAGAAAGAAAGAA
>NW_006408531.1:29214623-29218076 GCF_000296735.1 Chrysochloris asiatica
AGAAAGAAAGAAAGAACTAGAAAGAAATGGAGGAAAACCTTGGGGGTTATGTTGAAGAACTATTCTGTAGGTCATGCTTTTTTCCTATTTTGAACTCTTTTGTACTATATTTCAAATGAAAACCTAAGCATTTTTAATATGAAAATATTGTCTTCTAAATATGCTACGCAAATAGTAAGAAAGGACATTTCCTAGATTTAACAAATTTAAAATTTGTAGTATTTTATTTAATAAAATATATTTGCAGTTTTCTTACAAAAACTATTGATTTAAACCTTTCAGTAACATATTCTAACCTGAGTTATAGATGCCAAAAGCATGAAGCCAAGAGCAATGGAGTTGATCCAAACCTAGATATTTACAGACAGCTCTTGTCAACACTATGTTTCATTTTGTTTTCCCCACACAAATGCACCTCTAATAAGTTTTACAAACACATGCTCATTCCCTTGAGAAGAATTAAAGCAACAATCATATTCTAGATTTTATGAAAGGAAAGTTTTGTTTCTACTACCCAGTGGTGATTCAAAAATTTCTTAGGAAATTAGATACTCTAATTTCTTATCTTCATTCCACTCCTTTACATATCTCTTCTTTCATTCCTAATCTTCTTTATAACCATAATCTTATCCTTTTCATATCTGTATCTTGTCTCCTTCTTCATAGATTAGCCTTTTGTAGACACCTCATCAGAAAAGTATTTACTCTTCTCTGTATTCTTGGAAAATGAATAGATTTTATGACAGTAATCCAGAATTCATTTTGACATTAATTTTTACAGTACAAGGAGCCTCCCTGGTGAAGTTGTTTAGCACTCAGCTGCTAATTGAAAGGTTAGCAATTCAAATTCACCAGTTACTCCCTGGGAGAAAAATGTGACAATCTGCTTCTGTAAAGACTGTAGGCTTGGAAATTGTATATTGTTGTTGAGTGCCTTTGAGTTGCTTCCGACCCATAGCAACCCTCTATAGGGTTTCCAAGGAGCAGCTGGTGAGCTTGAACCACCAATTTTGCAGTTCAAATGACTTGCAGTCTGGCGCATTAACCCACACAATGCTACACATACGAGAGAAGAATTGATGCTTTTGAGTACGGTGTTGTAGGAGAATTTTGAAAGTGCCATGGGATGCCAAAAGAACCAACAGATCAATGCTGGAAGAAGTGCAGCCAGAGTGCTCTTTGGAGGTCAAGGATGGCCAAACTTCATCTCTCATACTTTGGACATATTGTCAGAAGGGACCAGTCACTGGAAAAGGATCTCATCTTTGGTAAGGTGGAGGGTCAGAGACAAAGAGGAAGACCCCCAGTGAGATGGATTGGCAAAGTGGCAGCATCAATGGGCTTAAGTGTGGCAACAATTGTGAGGTTGGCCCAAGATCGGACAGTGTTTCATTCTGTTGTGCTATGAGTCAGTACCAACTCGATGGCACCTAACAACAACAACAACATAGAATCACTGTGAATTGGGGTTGATTCTACAGCACACAATGACAACATAAATACCATTGATGTGGTTATGTATGTGTTTGTTTTAATATTAGCTAGTTTTCTCTCTTCAATATGACTGTATGGTCCTATCAGTGAGATCCCATGAGGTACTTTATTGTATTCATTGTTCCAGTATATCAAGCATACTGCTAAGCATGCAGATTCTGTTAAAAAAAAAAAAAAAGTCTGTGTGAATTATTAGTAAGAAGTTGTGGTGCTATGGAACCTTTTGCTTCCAAAAGCACTCCAGCTTTATCAAACTAAAGACAAAATTCCTTGTTTCTATATAGAGTCACAATGTCTTCTCTTTTCTGTAACAATTTACTGTCATTTTTTTTTTTTACAGGTGCTTGGTGGTTTGCCTTTATTTGATCAAATAGAAAGACTGTAAAAGGCAGTCATGATGATGAGTTAGGTGAGTTAGGTGGTGGTGGTGGTTGTTACGTGCTGTGGAGTTGGTTCTGACGCATAGCAACCCTTTATAGGGTTTCTGAGGCTGTACATCTTTACAGGAGCAGAAAGGCTCATATTTCTCCTACAGAACTGCTAGTAGTTTCAAACTGCTGATGTGAGATTAGTAGCCCAACTTGAAACAACTACGCAACTACAGCTCCTTCATTTTTTAAAATGAAGATTAGTTAAACACCATTTACACTGCCTGCAATGTTAATAGAAGAGTTATGCAAGACCAAGCCAAATTGATTAAACTATCTAAAACTGTTCCCTATTCTTCAACACAATGGTGATAATACCTACCCCTTTAGTTGTTGGGAAGATTAATGTAATTATATGTTTAAAAGAGCTAACTTACATGAATAACCCAGAGTTTGCATTAAACCACCAACATCATTATCATCATGAACTCATAAAGTAGTCATTGTTCTGTGGTTTCTATGAAATCATTTTTCAGACAATGTCTTCCACAATTAGTAATTTCTATATGTCATTACCCCACACATGTGTCACTTTGTTGCAGTGTGGTGACTTGTATTTTGTTGTGATGCTGGAATCTGTGCATCTGGTGTTTCAAATAACAACAGAGTCACATCCATTCTAGACAAGATTCAATAAGCTTCCAGGTTAGGAAGAAATAATAGGTGGTCTACCTCTGAGGGATTAGACCCTGAACCCTTATGAATAGCAGTAATGACATAGTGAAGGAAGATGAGCCCCTCAGGTTAGTAAGTGATAAAAATACAACTGAGGGAAAGCTGCCTCCTCAAAGTAAAGTTTACCTAATGACATAGATGGATCACCACCTTGGGAACTTTCATTTGCTGATGTGCCATAACTCAAAGTAAGAAGAAACAGTTGCAATCATCCACTAATGTGGATTGGAATGTAGAATGCACCAAGTATAAATCTAAGATAATTCTAAGTCATTAAATATAAAATGTAAATCAGAAACAACAGCACAAGTTAGCTGAAATGAACAGTCATTGACCATTTTGATTCTGACTATCATATGATCTATTCAGCCAGGAAGGACAAAATGAAGAGGAATGGTATCAAATTCATCATCTGAAAGAATATTTCAGGATCTATCTTGAAATACAATTCTGTCTGTGATCGCATAGTATCTATATTTCTATAAGGAAGACCAGTTAATACAATATTATTCAAATTTGCACACCAACCATAAAAGCAGCAATGAAAAAGTAAAAGAAATCTACCAACTTCTGGAGTCTGAAATTGAACAAACATGCAATCAAGATACATTGATAATTACCAGTGATCAGAATGCATAAGTGGGAATTGGTAGTTGGAAAATATGGCTTTAGTGATAGAAATCACACTTGTGGTTGCATGATGGAATTTTGCAACACCAATGGCTTATTCATTTAAAATATCTTTTTCGACAATATAAATAATGTGTATACCATGGACTACGCAGGAATCAAATTGACTACATCTCTGAGGAGAGATGATGGGGAAGCTCAATATCATCAGTCATAACAAGGCTAG
>NW_006408531.1:29218516-29263533 GCF_000296735.1 Chrysochloris asiatica
CCTCATGACTGATCAGCATATGTTCTTTTTGGCAATGAATGCAACACCATTTCTCTTCAATTTGTCATTTCCAGCATAGTAAACCTTGTGGTTGTCAGATACAAAATGGCCAATACCAGTCCAGTGCAGCTCACTAATGCCTAAGATATTGATGTTGATGCGTTCCATTTCATTTTTGACCATTTCCAATTTTCCTAGATTCATACTTTGTACATTCCATGTTCTGATTGTTCATGGATGTATACAGTTGTTTCTCTTCATTTTGAGTTGTGCCCCATCAGCAAATGAAGATCCCGCTGGCTTTACTCCCACGGGCTTTACTCCAGTCACATCATCACAGTCAACTCTACTTTGAGGAGACAGCTCTTCCCCAGTTGCATTTTGAGAGTCTTCCAACCTGAGGGTCTCATTTCCTAGCATTATATCTGACAATGTTTCTCTGTATTCACAAGGTTTTCAGTGACTAAATATTCGGAAGTAGTTTGTCACTCCTTCTTCCTAGTCTGTCTTTGTCTGGAAGCTCATCTGAAACCTGTCCACCATGGATGACCCTGCTCATATTGAAAAAAACTGGTGACATAGTTTTCAGAATCACAGCAACTCACAAGCCACTGCAGTACGACAAACTGATAGATGAGTGGTGGATAGTTATTGTTGTTAGGTGCCATCAAATTGGTCCCAATTCAGATAACTTTATGCAAAACAGAAAAAAAAAAATACTGCCAGTTCCTGTGCCATCTTCACAATGGTTGATATGCTTGAGTCTATTGCTGTTCCTACTGTGCAAGGTCATCTCATTGGAGGGTCTTCCTCTTCTTTACTCATCCTCTACTTTACCAAGCATCATGTACACCTTGAGGGACTGATGCCTTCTAATAAAATGTCTGAAGTATGAGAGACAAAGTTTCACAATCTTGACTGCTAAGGAACTTTCTGGCTATAGTTTTTCCAACATAAATTTGTTTATTCTTCTAGCAGTTCATTGTATTTTCAATATTCTTCTTCAACACCATAACTCAAATGCATCCATTCCTCTATGATCTTTCTTTTCACTGTTCAACATTCACATTCATATGAAGCTATTGAAAATTCCATGGCTTGGGCTAGGTTCACCTTAATCATCAAACTGACAACTTTATTCTTGAACACTTTAAACAAATATAGTGCTATAGATTTGCATAAGGCAGTGTATCATTTGATTTGTTTTCTGCTACTTCCATGAAGGTTGATAATAGATTCCAGTGACATCTTTGACAACTTCAATTTTTCTCCATTTCTCAAGATTGGCCCAGTGTTGAGTATTTTTGTTTTCTTTGCATTGAGTTGCAACCCGTACTGAAGATTATGGTCTTTGATCTTCAATAGTAAGTATTTAAGTCCTCTAAGTATTCAACAAACAAGGTTGTGTTATCTGTATATCATAGGTTGTTAATGAGTCTTCCTCCAGTGTTAATGACAAGTTCTTCATATAATTCAGTTTCTTAGATTATTGGCTTAGCATAGATTGAATAATTTTGATGAAGGAATACTAACTACCCTAGCACAAATCTTTCTTGATTTTAAACCATTCAGTGACCCCATATTTTATTTCACTAACAGGTTCCTCATTAGCATAATTAAGTGTTCTGTGATACCCATTCTTAGCAATGTTATCCATAGCTCATCATGATCCACATAGTCAAATACCTAATCAATAAAACACAGGTAAACATCTTTCTGGTTATCTCTGCTCTCAGCCAACATTCATCTAATGTCAGCAATGATATCCCTCATTCCATGCTGTCTTCTGAGTGTGGCTTGACTTTCTGGAAGTTCCCTGTTAATGTACTGTTGCAGACATTTTAAAATTATTTTTAGCATAATTTTACTTGCATATGATATTAACGATATTGTCCGATGATTTCCACACTCTGTTGGGTCACCAGTCTTTGTAATGATAGCTGTATTCCAAATTTCTTGACATAGATATGTGACTACATTCAGTGTTGCATCAGTTGTTGAAAGATATCAATTTGTAATCCATAAATTTTCAGGGCCTTGTTTTTATCAATGCCTTCAGTGTACCTTAGACTTCTTTCATAGCATTGTTGTTGTTGTTGTTGTTAGGTGCCATCAAGTTGGTATCGACCAGTAGCAACCTTATGACAGCAGAACGAAAAACTGCCCAATCCTGGGCCAGCCTCACTACTGTTGCCACGCTTAAGTGCATCAATGCTGCCACTTGGCCAATCCATCTTGTTGGGGGTCTTCCTCTTTTTCTCTGACCCTCCACCTTACCAAACATGATATCCTTCTCCAATGACTTGTCCCTTCTGACATGTCCGAAGTATGAGAGACAATGTTTGGCCATCCTGACCTCAAAGGAACACTCAGGCTGCACTTCTTCCAAAACGGATCTATTGGTTCTTTTGGCAGCCATGGCACCTTCAATACTCTCCTCCAACACCATAACCCAAAAGCATCAGTTCTTCTGCAGTATTACTTATTCACTGTCCAGCTTTTGCATGCATATGAGGTTAAAGAAAATACCATGGCTTGGGTCAGACACACCTTAGTTCTTAAGCTAACATCCTTACTCTTCAACACTTTAAAAAGGTCTTGTGCAGCAGATTTGCCTAACACAATACATCGTTTGACTTCTTGACTGCTGCTTCTGTGAGTGTTGATAGTTGATCCAAGAAGAATGAAGTCCTTGACAGCGTCAATCTTTTCTCCGTTGATAAGATTGTTGTTTATTGGTCCCATGGTGAGATTTTTGTTTTCTTTACATTGAGATGTAATCCATACCGAAGGCTGTGGTCTTTGATCTTCATCAGTAAATATTTTAAGTCCTCTTCACTTTCAGCAAGCAAAGTTGTATCATTTGCATATCACAGGTTGTTAAAGAATCTTCCTCCAATCCTGATACCACATTTTTCTTCAAATAACCCAGTTTCTCAGATTATTTGCTCAGCATACAGGTTGAATATGTATGGTGAAAGAATACAACCTTGTCACACACCGTTTTTAATTTTAAACCATTCAGGTTTCCCATGATCTGTTCAGACAACTGCTTCTCAGTTTAGGTACAGATTCCTCATGAGCACAATTAAGTGTTCTGGAATACTCATACTTCACAATGTTGTCCATAGCTTGTAATGATCCACACAATTGGAAGTCTTTGTGTAGTCAGTAAAGCACAGGTAAACATCTTTCTGATATTTTCTACTTTCAGCCAAGATCCATCGGACATCAACAATGATATCCCTCGTTTCACGGCCTCTTCTGAATCTGGCTTGACCATCTGGAAGTTGTCTGTCAATGTATGATTGTAGCCATTTCTGTGATACCTTTAGCAAAACTTTACTTGCATGGGATATCAAAGAGATTGTCCAATGATTTCCGCATTCCATTGGGTCACCTCTCTTTGGAATAGGCACAAATATGGACCTCTTCCAATCAGTCAGCCAGATAGTTGTCTTCCAAATTTCTTGGTATAGATGAGTGAGTGCCTCCTGTGCTGCCTCACTTTCTTGAAAAATTTCAGTTTGTCTTCCATCAATTCCTGGTGCCTTGCTCTTTGCCAATTCCTTCAGTGTACCTTGGACTTCCTCTTTCAGTATCATTGGCTCTTGATCATATGCTACCCTTGAAATAGTTGAACATTAACCATTTCCTTTTGGTACAGTGACTCTGTGTATTCCTTCCATCTTCTTTTGGTGCTTTCTGCAATCATTCAATAATTTGCCCAGAGAATCTTTCAATAAAGAAAGTCGAGGCTTGAATTTTTTCTTCAGTTCCCCCAGCTTGAGAAATGCTGAGTGTGTTCTTCTTTTTTGGTTTTCTGATTCCAGATCTTTGCATACTTTTTTATAATATTTTTCCTTTATCTTCTCGAGTTGATCTTTGAAATTTTCTGTTCAGCTCTTGGACCTCCTCATTTCTTCCACTTGCTTTAGCATTTCTACGCTGGAGAGCAAGTTTCAGTGTCACTTCTGACATCCACTTTGACATTTTCCTTTTTTATTGTCTTTTCAACGACTTTTTGCTTTCTTCATGTATGATGTTCTTGATGTCATCCCACAACACTTCTGGTCTTCGATCTTTAGTGTTTAATGTATTAAATCTGTTCTTCAGATGATTTCTAAATTCAGGTGGGATCTAGTCAAGGTCATATTTTGGTCATCTTTCATAGCATAATACCTCTTGAAATTGTTGAACATCAACCATTTATTTTTGGTACAGTGAGTCTGTGTATTCTTTCCATCTTCTTCTGATGCTTTCTGCATCATTCAATATTTTGCCCATGGAATCCTTCAATATTACAAGTCAAGGCTTGAATTTTTTCTTCAATTTTTTCAGCTTGAGAAATGCTGAATGTACTTATCCCATTTGGTTATCTAAGTCCAGGTCTTACACATTTGCTTATAATACTTGACTTTGTCTTCTCAAGCTGAGCTTTGAACTTTTCTGTTCAGCTTTTACCTTATCATTTCTTCCTTTTGTTATAGCATCTCTACCTTGGAAAGCACATTTCAGAGTCTCTTCTGATATGTATTTTGGTCTTTACTTCTTTATTTTTTTCTTAATGGCCTTTTGCTTTCTTCCTGAATGATGTTCTTGATGTCATCCCACAATATGCAAGCCACCATAATATGACAACAGATGAGTGGTGGAAATATATTTATAGATCAATTAATATTGCAAATATCTGAAGCTGAATTAAACCTATATTGAATACAATTTTGCAAGTATTTTAAATATGGATTTACTCTTCTTCAGATTTTTCTAGATTGTAGCAGTTATGGTAAAATCCTGAAATTAAAACACAAATATTCTCTCTAGGTTTTTAAGTATTATATTAAAGAGACAAACTTGAACAGTCTTTTGCTTAAACAGCCTTTGATCCCTTTCTCTTGGCAAGCTTTATAGTAAAAAATGAAAATCTCATTACTATAAACCACAGAGCTTGCTTTTACCCTCCCGAAAAATCTACCACATAGGAAAAAATGGAAGCAAAAATGTTTTCTCAATTTCCTCATTTCTCAGATGCAGATCACTAGAATTCTCATAAAGAAATAAGTGAAAATATTTTGAAATTAAATAAGTCATTTTATTAAAACAAATTTTCCTGTCAACCAAGAGACATTCTGAGCCACAAAATCTCTTTTTGTTTGAGAAAGGAAGTAAAGGCTTCACCTAGTTTAAAACTGAACTGTATACAGCAAGAAAGCTGTTTTCTTTAAAACAACAATGATACAAAGTTTATGAGAAAGATCTTTCATTAATGTTTTTAGTACAAGGTAGTAGGATTTATCCCAAAGTGAAAGAAGATTTGTTTATGGTCAATGATGAGCACTGCACTGTAGCTGACCTCTCTTCAATTATAAAGTATTTGCCTTCTTATCCCACACACTCTGCTTTCAGAGAGGTAGCTGCTGCTGTGGGAAGGTTCATTACATAGTGTGCAAAACAGTACTGCCAGGATCTGGCTTCTGCAATGATAACATGCTTCCTTTATTTAGGGACACCACTTAATATGATGGTAAGTCAAAATATATTGCTATAAAGTCATAGAAACCTTTGTTTAATAAAAATATCAAAATGTTAAGTTATTGTTTTTCCATATATCGTTCACCTAGGTCTACACACCTCTTAAGGGGGTGTTTCCATCTATCTTCCTAAAAAATTATGAGGTCTTCAATTGATGGCAGCTTTGGTATCCTCAAGGGACTCAAATCATGTTCCTTTTCAATATTCTTTGAGTTTGGGTAACAAAAGGAAGTCCAATGAGGCAAGATCAGGATTGTAGTAGGGCTGACTAAGGTTTCCCAAACCCAATAAAATTCTCATAGACAGTAGTTAATACCCTAGGGAATCAGCAAGTGCAGGGGAAAAAAATTCATCAAGAAATTTCCTGTCCTTTTCTTCCCTTTAATGGTTAGAATTTTGTATCAATTTGACTAGGCCAGGATTTCCAGAGGTTTAGAAATTAGAATAAGCCTATTCTGATGGTGATGAAACCTAATGCATGCATAGTTAGCTCTTTGATGAGCAGCTGTGAGCAGTCAATCAATTGAAGAGAAGCTTCTTTGGGGGGTGTGGCCTGCTCCCAATATAATGGACACAATGGAGGGACTCTCTCTCTCTCTTCCTTTGGGGACCTGGGATTCTACAATTGTAAGATAATAAGCTTCTTTTATATGTATATACCTTTTCTTTATGTATATATATTCATATGTATGTTTCACCATCTTTGCTTCTGTAAAATACTCAGCCTATGACATGTGGTACGGAGGGAGTGGGATTCTAGAGAAACAAAATCATAAAGTTGATTTTCTAAATGATTCTCAAGTTTGACTAATTGATAAAGCATGGAGGCAGGTCTCACCTCCACTTGATAGGAATTGGCCTTGAGATGATTTTGAGTTTGATCCTCTTTTCCTCTTGTGGAGTTAGAGTAAGTCAGCCATGATCCCCACTTGGTTTAAGCAGTTGGAACTGTGAGCAGGATTCACTGCAATGGCTCCAGACTTATGGAATTGTGAAGTTTTGTGGGCAAAAGAACGAAGAGGCATGAGATAAAATATTTCAGTTGAGGGAAAAGTGGCAGTTTGTGGCATTGCCTGGAGCTGATGACCCATGGACAGAGAAGACAATTGTCCTATGGCCAGGACTACTGATATCCACCTTTCCAGAGCTTCAAGGCCATACACATATGAATGGAATGTGTCTAAGGTACAATAAAAGACTGAATTTTTGTGTTTTTAAAGGTCTATATGTTTGACTATATGTTTATGGATATTGGTTTCTCCTGCCTATTATTGTAAAATAGACATACATGTGTAATAGAAGTGAATACTGGGTGTGATGGTTACAGAGAATTTGTAAGCCCACTTTCAGTCTATACTTGATTGGATTTGCTAAAAGAGGAGTTAGAAGTTGTCTGGGAAACAGGCTTTTTGCTCTAAGCCTTTGTAGAGTATGGGATCTTAGGTGAACTCCTGAGTCCATGGGGCTAGTGTTGAGAATGAAGGGGCAGCTAATTTGTTTGAAGTGCCAGAAGGAGCAGTTTGTGAACTCCCAAACTTTTAGATGATATCCATTTGAACTAGCTTGGATAGCGAGGGTTGAGGTGACAAGATGATGATAAAGATGTATGATACTATGAGCAAGTGTCTATTACTTGGATTGGACTTTTGCTTATGGATGCAGTTGTTCAAAATTCCAATCACAATGAAAGATTCTTCATATCAAGCAAGGAACATGTTTGTCTCCTCAGTGTAATGGGTTGATATGGATGGGCAAATTAGACATTGGCTAGTAAAAATGGGGAGTTATAAAGGCACAGAGTCCTGGTATGGCAATGTGGGTTCATGTGCTGGACTGCAAAGTCAGTTTGAACCACAAGGTTGATGGTTCAAGCTCACTAACCACTCCTTGGAAACCCTATACAGTATAATTATGAGTCAGCACTTAGCAACAACAACAAAGGCATGAAGTGGCTGCCTTACAAGCTTTCATGTGAGTACTTAGTTTTAGAATAAGGAAACAAAGAAGAATCCCTACTGATTAACTTTCTTCTTTTATAGATGGGTCTGGTGAAAGGAGGTTGTGGGATGATGCTGATAGCAGTCTATTATTTCAGTTGTGAGTAATTGTTTGTAAGATTAATTGTGATTGTTAAAAGTGTAATTGTAGAAGATGTGTAACTTAAAGGAGGGAGCATTTACCTTTCATTTCAGGAACTGAGATCCCAGGACTATTATTAAGGAAGACCCTGAGTGAACCTGAGTAGCCCTGCCTGGAAAAGCAATGACAGCAGACCAGATGGCAGAGGCAGTGGCATGGAAAGACAGCAGCTATGGACTCTAGGTCCCTGGATTAAGTAAACTTGTGTGCCTGTGGACAGGTGGCTGGCTTATGGAATGTGCTCCTTGGATATTTAAATAAATGTATATTTTTTGCTTTATTTTGCTGTGTGCATCAAATACTTTTGCTTTGTTGATCTGTGACATTTTAGATGAAAATGGAGCTAATGCATTTTTGGTCGTACATGTTTTAGTTATACCATGTTAGGCCCAAGTGTGACTTTACAATTCTCTTTATATAGTGATTATGCATATAGTTTATAGTTGTCAAGTTGACAAGGGTAGAATGTAATGATTAACATTTTTTTGTTAACTTGACTGGGCCATGATTTCCAACTGGGATATGCTTATTCCCCTGGTGGTGAAACCTAATATATGAATAGTTAGCTCCATCATAAGCGAATTTGAGAAGCCAATCAATTGAAAGAATGTTTCATTGGGGTGTGGCCTGCTCCAAATATAATGGCAAAAGGAACTCTCTCTTTTTCACTTCCAATCTGATCTAAGACTCTACAATTGAAAGGCAATAAATTGTTGTTGCTGTAAAGTGCCTTAGAGTCACTTTCAATCCATAGCTACCCAGTATAGGGCTTCAAGGAGCAACTGGTGAATTTGAACCACTGACTTTGTGGTTCAAACTGACCTTGTGGTCCTGTGCTTATCCTACATGTTTTTCTTTTTGTTAGATACTATCGAGTTGATACTGACTCAGAGCAATTCCACTGCAACTCAGAGCAATTCCACTGCAACAAAACACTGCAACTTCTTGCTAACCTCACCATTGTTGATACGTATGAGCCCATTGCTGCTGCCACAGTGGATTGCTAATCCACCTTGGGTGGTCTTCCTCCTTTTCTCCAACCCTCTATTTACCAAACTTGATATCCTTCTCCAGGGACTAGTACCTACTAATAATATGCCTGAAGTATATGAGGTGAAGTTTGGCCATCTTGGCTCTCAAGCAGCATTCTGGTTGTACTCCTTAGAACACGGATTGATTTACTCTTTTGACAATCCATGGTACTTTTAATATTCTTCTCCAATAACATACCTCAAATGCATCAATTTTGATAAGGAATTCTTATTCATGGTACACCCTTCACATGCATATGAGGTTATTGAAAATATCATAGCTTGGGTTAGGTGCATCTTAGTCTTTAAGCTAAGATCTTTGCTCTTGAACACTTTAAAGAGGTCTTGTGCAGCACATTTGGCTAAGGAGATGCATTGTTTGATTTCTTGACAGTTGCTTCCATGAGTGTTGATGGCTGATCCAAGCAAAATTAAGTCTTTGGAAACTTCAATCTTTTGTCCAATAATATGGATGTAATTTATTGGTCTGGTGGTGGAGATTTTTGTTTTCTTAAATTGAGGTGCAACCCATATTTAATGCTGTGTTCTTTGATCTTCATCAGTAAGTATGTTAAGCCCTCTTCCCTTTCAACAAGCAAGATTGTGTCATCTCCAGGTTGTTAATTAGTCTTCCTCCATTTCTGAAGCCATGTTTTTCTTCATATAATCCAGTTTCTCACAGTATTTGTTCAGCATACAGATTGAATAAGTGTAGTGCAAGAATACAACCCTGGAGCACACCTTTCCTAATTTTAAACCATTCAATGTTCCCTTGTTCTGTTTGAAATTTTGCTTCTTGGTCTGTGTGGTTCCTGGAATACTCATTCTCTGCAATGTGGTCCATAGCTTGTCATTATCCACACAATTGAAAGCCTTTGCATAATCAGTAAAGCACAAGTAAACATCTTTCTGGTATTCTTTGCTTTCAGCCAAGCTCCATCAGACATCAGGAACGATATCCTTTGTTCCAAGTCCTCTTCTGAATCTGACTTGAGTCTCTGGAAGTTTACTGTCAATGTAGGTTGCAGTAATTTTTGTATTATCATTAGCAAAATTTTACTTGCACAAGATACTAATATTGTCTGATAATATCTGCATTCCATTGTATCACCTGTCTTTAGAATGGGCACAAATATGGATCTCTTGTAGTCAATTGACTTGGTAGTTTTCTTCCAAATATCTGGGCTTAAATGAGTGATTGCCTCCAGTGCTGCATCAGCGTGTTGAAAGATTTCGATGTGTAATCAAAGCAATTTCCAGTGCTTTGTTCTCTTTTAATGCCTTCAGTGCATCATGGACTTCTTCCTTCACTATCATTGGCTCTTGATCATATGTTAACTGTTGAAATAGTTGAACATCAACCGTTTCTTTTTGATACAATGGCTCTTTGTATTCCTTCCATCTTCTTTTGATGTATTCAGCATCATTCAACATTTAACCAATTGTAACCTTCAATATTGCATGTCGAGGCTTAAATTGTTTCTTCAGTTCTGTCAGTTTAAGAAATGCTGAGCATGTTCTTCCCTTTGGTTTTCTAACTCGAGGCCTTTGCACATTTTGCTATAATATTTTACTTTGTCTTCTTGAGCTGTGTTTGAAAGCTGTCTTTAAATTTTTCTATTCAGCTCTTTTATCTCCTCATTTCCTTCATTTGCTTTAACATTTCTAAACTGGTGAGCAAGTTTCAGAGTCTACTGATATCCATTTGATTTTCTCCTTCTTTCTTGTCTTTTTAATGACCTTTTGCTTTCTTCCTATATGATGTTCTTGATGTCATCTCACAATTCTTCTGGTCTTCAGTCTTTAGTGTAGAATGCATAAAATCTGTTCTTGAGATGATATCTAAATTCAGGTGGGATATGTTCAAGATCATTTTTTGGCTCTTCTGGAGCCTAAAATTTTCTTCAGCTTCAGCCTGAATTAGCATATGAGCAATTGATGGTCTGTTCCACAGTCTACCCCTTTCGTTGTTTTGACTGATGATATGGAGCCTTTCCATTGACTCTTTCCACAGATGTAGTCAATTTGATTTCTGTGTATTCTATCTGCTGAGGTTCATATGTGTCTTTTATGTTGTTTAAAAGGTTTTTCAATGAAGAAGATATTGGTTTTGAAGAGTTCTTTCAATAATTTTCCAGCATCATTTTTGTCATCAAGGCCATATTTTCCAAATACTGATCCTTCACTTTATATATATGGTGGTGGTTATGTGCCATGGAGTCGGTTCTGAGTCATAGCGACCCTGTACAGGGTTTCTGAACTGTACTCTTTACGGGAGCAGAAAGTCTCATCTTTCTCCTGTGGAACAGCTGGTGGTTTCGAACTGCTGACTTTGATGTTCACAGCCGGATTTGTAACCACTATGCTACCAGAGCTTATATATATATTTCACTGGTTTTGCTTCTCTAGAAAACTTGGTCTAAGAAATTCACCAATGTAGTTTTCAAATTTCTGAAAGCTTTTTCATAATAAGCCCCAATAAGCATCCTGTGTCCTTTGAAATCTATCAAGATAGCTTTTTTAGTCCAAAAAAAAAACAGTTACCATATCTTCTGAGCTAACGTCTCTGCCTTGAATTTAACTGATCCAGCAGATTCCCTCAATAGTCATTGTTTTGATTTGATCTCTTTTGAAGGTATCCTAGTGAGACTAACACAAATGTATTACTGAGAAAATGTAGCTGCAGTTAACCACTGACCACAGAAATATATTCAAATGTGGCTTGTTTGTTTAAAAAAAAAAGGAAATCCCATGCATCCCATGCATGTATGTACTGACACCCTATAGTAATATTTTTACTTATCCTCCTTATAAATTATTTTTTTAAATCCCCATATATGCTTTTTCTCAATATAATTTAAAAAATACTATTTTCTAAATGAATAACAGCAACAGCAAAAGATACTTCTTATTTTATCAGGGAAATTGATTTTATAGGAAGTGGAATGTGTTCAGTGCTATCATACTTATAATTGGATCAGGAAATTAAGCCAATGGGCTCTTCTTTTTTTCTTTCAGATAATTAAATAAGACCACACAAAATGATTTATGACACGAGAATTTTTAAAATCTAAACTAACATTTCATACAATTCGCAGCTGGAATACTATGAAACAGGTAAGTGTTAAGATGTCCTGGAAATCTTTCCATTTACTGCAGCATTGTTGTCTTGGTTACTTTGACCGAGAAGTTTACTGTCAGTGTCTAGTGATGAAGATGCAAATAAACTCTGTGCTTCCAGTTTAAAGGTCTCCACACTTGAAAACAGTAAAGCTGATGATCCTGGTGTGGTGCTGCTGGTTAATGTGCTAGATTGCAAGGTCAGTTTGAACTGCAAGTTCAGCAGTTCAAGCTCACCAGCCACTCCTCAGAAACCCTATACAGAATCTCTATGAGTCAGAACCAACTCGATAACACTTAACAACAACAACAAAGATGATGATACTACCTCTTATTAATTCTAATGACTCAGATTGAATTTGATGATAACTTATTCTGATAAAGGGATGTCCAGGGTGCTGCAAATGATTAAGTGCTCCACCACTAGCCAAAGAGTTGGTAGTTTAAACCCACTCAGAAGCACCTTGGATTTGGGTTTTGAAAGCATCTGGGGATTTGCTTTCAAAAGCTCACAGCTTTGAAAATACTATGGATGAGTTCTACTTTGCATTCATGGGGACTCCATTCAGAATCAACTCAATGGCAACTTGCAACCACAACTCTGCTATAAGTCAGTAGATGGGTGTAAGTGTCTGGAATACACATCTAGTTAACGTTAAATATTCCTTAAGGATCAATTTTCTTGTGATTCTGTCCACTGTGCATACTAAAAATGACTGAAATGGTTAGGCAAAACTTACTTAATTTACAATTCTAAAAATAATGGGAATTCTTATCTTGGGAATTTATTAATACAATGCATTATACTGTATTGTTTAATTAAACACAAATATATAGAACAATCCCTGAAAGCTATAGAGTTCTGATTTAAGCTCACAGTTATTTTACACTGAAATCTGGTGAAAATTTTGTAGGATGTGGCCAAGAAAATAATCTCTATTCTGGTCAAGGCTATTTTTCTTCTATGTACTGTAAGGGATTGTACCAGAATAATCACTGCTTTATATCAAGACTTTAGCTTTAGTACTTGTTTATGAACTTGCTCAAAGTTCACCTTAAGTACAGTTTTATCACTTGATGTTCATGCAGTCTGATTTCCTCCTTTACACTCTGAAAACTACAAATTTTTCTCTTTATGACTACAGACATCAGCTGTCCCTCTCTATTTTTTGCCAGGATGTGGAAATGGGGCGGGTTCAACTCCACTTCCTTTGTCAGAAGGTAACTCTCTGATTGGAAAGTTCAAATGTTAATATTGTATTTTGACCTTTCAAGCTGCCTTCATTTCACTTGTAAACACATCGCTTAGCACCAAATAATAAACCCAAGATAAACTGTAGATTTGTCTAGAAACTTGTGTTACTGTCATGATTTTTCATGGACCAAAAATAGATTGCTTAAATGGGTGCAGAATCCACATATTATGAAATTTAAGTATATACCAGCAGCAAAATGAAAGCTGGATTTGTAATTCTTTTTTTAATCTTATATAGTTGTTGTATTGAGCGGACATTATATTGTGAAAGAAAAAGTAATCAAGACTGCAAGGTGCAATTGTGAATGCTTAGTTCTTTTCCTTGCATGTTAAAATTTGTTAAATTAAAATGGAATTTGACCATGAGATAAAGAGAGTTGATTATGGGAAATTTGAGTTGTTTGAAATTGGTTTCATTTATTGAGATGAAAATTATAGCAGTATGTGCAAATGGAAGCAGTTGTGGGTCCCAAACCTCATCAGTTTAGATGGGTAGAAACCTCATCTTCCATGTAGGACACCCAGGTTTGATTCACAGTCAGTGCTTCTCATGCACAGGTAAAATCTGAATGTCTTTGGAGGGTTGCATGTTGCTTTGATGCTAACAGGTTTCAGCCGAGCTTCCAGACTAAGACAGACTAGGAAGAAAAGATATGATAAGTAACTTTCATTTACTCAATCAATAGATCACAATTATCTGAATCAGTTGTGTATGGGGTTGCTATGAGTCAGGGACTGAGTTGACAGCAGCTAACAACGTGTATAAAATTAAGAAAACTTCTAGTCACCATCACCCTCAGCTTATCATTTTCCTAAGTCCTTTTCATGCTCAATATTATGCAACCATTCAACACCTCAGAAAGAACATCTCAAAAATTCATCAATATTTTTATCAAAGCACCCCAACCTGATACACATGATATGGAGAATGTAAATGGAAAGTTACCATCAGAATCTAGATATTTACATGAAAGATTTTATTTTCTGGCAATGTCAATACTACAAAGCAAGTAGAAATTTCAATGTAGAACCTAAAATGGAGTGTCAGTTCATGTCAATTTAGCTCAAATTTCTGAAGTTGCCAGACCAGAAGAAGAAAGTTCAAGAATGAAATCAAATAGTATAGAACAAGCACTTTTTCTTGATGGCAATTATTTTAATTGTTTTCTACAAATACAAATAACACATACACACTATGGAGTCTAATGCAATTTTTATGCGTATGTTTCCCATATCTAGTGCTGCTATAGCAGAAATATCACATGTGAATGACTTTAACAAGCCAATTTATTTTCTCAGTTTAGGAGGCTAGAAGTCCGAATTCAGGGTGCCAGCTCTAGGGGAACTCTTTTTCTCATTCTTGACACTGAGAGAAGGTCCTGGTCCCCTTGCAACATCTGTGGGTTGGCATCCCTTGGAAATCTCCATGTGTCTTAGAATCAAACTGCTTCTAAGTCTAGGAGGTTCACAGCATAGAGCTCATGGTCCAAAGGATGTGCTCCACTCCAGGCTTTTCCTTCTTAACAGTAGTAATTTGCTCTTATAACTGCTCACTCATGTCTCCTTTTATCTTTGGTAAATGGAAGTTGTAAGTTGTTGGTCTGAAACCTCATCAGTTTTGATGGGTAGAAACCTCATCTTATTGCTCTTATTTGCTCACTCATGTCTCCTTTTATCTTTGGTAAAATGAAAGCAGATATAAGGGAAAAAACCCTTATATCTGATCAAGGCTGTGAGCTGGTTACATGTTGTTTCACACCCTCATCCCCTTATAACTAATTGGCTGATAGAATCACATCGCAACATGGGAGATTATATCATTACATAACTGAATTTACACCATTGCATAAGTGCCAAATCATGGATTATGTCCAGAATATAATATTGGGTAGTTCACAAAGTAAGGTTCAATAAATTTAAAATAATCAAAATACTAAAAAGCATCTTCTGAGATAACAGCATAGTAAAAATTATAAATCAGCAATAGGAAAACCAAGGAAAAATTCAAATACATGGAAATTGAATGGCACACTTCTTAATGGCTCCTGGGTAATAGGAAAAAAAATGAAACATGAATTCCTTGAATCAAGTGAGAACAAAAACACAACATAACAAACCCTTTGGATTCAAGAGTACGCTCAGTGACGAAATGAACAGCTTCACCCAGCATCTCCAACAATTTGAAAAAGAGTATTAAAGTAAACCTATTATCCCCAGAAGAAAAAAAATCATAAAGATTCGAGCAGAAATAAACAAAACAGAACAAATAAAACAATAGAAAACATAAAAAAGACAAGAAGTTGATTCTTTGAAAGGATTAATAAAGTCAACAAACCACTGACAAATCTAATAAAAGAAGAGGAGAAGAAGCAAGATCACAAATAAGAAAAGCTACATGTAAAATCCCAACAGTACCAATGGTAATGAAAAGGATAACAGAATAGTATGGAGAATTGTACTCCAACAAATTTGAAAATCTAGAAGTGGATAAGTTTCTAGAACAGCAAAACTTAACTAAACTAACACTGACTGAAGTCGAAAACATGAACAAACCTATTTAAAAAAAAAAAAGAAGAAGAAGAAGAAATTGAACAGGTCATTAAAAAATTCCCAACAGAATAAAAGTACTTGCTCAGATGGCTTTACTGGTGTGTTTTACCAGACACTGAGGGAAGAGTTGGTTCATAAGGGGAATAATTTCAAGCTCTACCTTGAAGTATAATGCTATCTGTGATAGTATAATATCCATGTGCCTACAAGTAAGATCAGTTAATACAACTATTATTCAAATTTATATGCCAACCACTAAAACTAAAATTGGGGAATTGTATCAACTTCTTCAGTCTGAAATTGATCAAACATGCAATTAAGATGTATTGATAATTAGTGGTGATTAGAATGCAAAGGTTGTAAACAAAGAAGAAAGAAAGGTCAGTAGTTGGAAAATATGGCCTTGATGATAGAAACAATGTTGGAGATCATATGATAGAGTCCTGGTATGGAGCTGTAGGATGAGCACTAAACTGCAAGTTCAGTTTGAATCAGAAGGTTGGTGGTTCAAACTTACCTGCTCCTCTTCAGAAATCCTATACAGGGTTGTTATGAATCAGAAATGACAAGATGACAGTTAACAACAACAATAATGACTTGTTCCCTGCATATACCTTTTGTAAACAACATAAAAGATGGCTATACATGTGGACCTTACCAGATGGCATATCCAGAAATCAAATTGACCATATCTATGGGAAGAGATGGTGAAAAAGCTCCCTATCATCATACAAAACTAGGCCAAGGGCAGACTGTGGAATGACCATCAATTGCTCATATACAAGTTCAGAATTAAGAAAATTAAAACAAGTTCAAAAGAGCCAAAATATGACCTTGAAAATATCCCACCTGAATTTACAGAATATCTTAAGAACAGGTTTGATGCATCAGATATTAATGACTGAAGACCAACAAAGCTATTGGATGACTTCAAGAATATCATACAGTAAGAAAACAAAAGGTTATTAAGAAGACAAGAAAAAAGGAAAATATTAAAATGGCAATCAGAAAAGATTCTGAAACATGCTCTTCTGCATGAAAAAAATGAAACGATAAAAGATTGAACAGAAAATTTCAATGGGCAGCTCTGGAAGACCAAGTCAAGTATTATAATTATACATGCAAAGAACTGAAGTTAGAAACACAAAAAGGAAGAACACATTCAGTATATCTAAAGCTGAAAACGGAAGGAAAAATTCAAGCCCCGTTTTTTTTTTATCAAAGGATTCTATTGGCAACGTATTGAATGATGCAGAAAATACCAGAAAGTGATGGATGGTATACACAGATTCACTATATAAGAAGGAGCTTGTTAATGTTCAACCATTTTAAGAGATAGCAAAAAAAAAAAAAAAAGAGAGAGATAGCATAGGATCAAGAGCCAATGGTACCAAAGGATGATGTTCAAGATACACTGAAGGCATTGGCAAAGAACAAGGCCTGGGAATTAATGGAATACAAATTGAAATATTTTAAAACAATCTGATGCTGCACTGGAGGCACTCACTCATCGAGGCCAAGAAATTTGGAAGACAGCTAACTGAAACAGGTCTATATTTGTGCTCATTCCAAAGAGAGATGACCCAATGTAATGTGGAAACCATCATACAATAACATTAATAACATATTCAAGTAAAATTTTGATAAAGATAATTCAAAAACAGTTGCAACAGTACATTGAGATTCAAGCTACATTCAGATGAGAACTTGGAATGAATATGAATATTGATATCAGAAAGATCTTGTCTGAAAGCAGAGAAACCAGAGAAGTGTTTACTTTTGCTTTAATGACTATTCAACTGTGTGGATTATAACAGAACGATGGATGATCTTCACCCATTTCAAAACACAGCACATGATCAAGAACCAATGGTACTTACTGAAGGAAGAATTTGCACTGAAGGAATTGGCAAGGAGCAAAGTTCTGAGAATTGATGGAATACAAATATAAGTTTATCAACAAACAGAATGTGAGGCACTTACTCATCTTTGCCAAGAAATTTGGAAGACAACTACCTAACCTACTGAAAGAAGAAATCCATATTTGTGTCCATTCCAAAGAAAGATGACCCAATGGAATGTGGAATCACCAGACTATAACTGTAATACCACATGCAAAAGTTCATAATAGATAGTTCAGGTTGCATGGTGACTTGATGACCTATTTTCAGGCTTTCAGTCATGGCTGACGCCCAATAATAAACCAAAAACTGTTTCTCAAAATAAGAGTAGTTATCTGCAGAGTTATCATCATTCACCAACAGGAGCATATGAAAGCCTCATCTTTCTCCTATGGAGTGGTTGGAGGACTTGAACCACAGAGCATGTAGTTTGCAACCCAGTGCTTATCTTGTGGATCCACTGTACTCCCTAGGGAAGGCAAGTGGTATACTAAAAATGATGAGTGTCTCTTTTCAATTTAAATCAAATTTGTTTTAAACAGTTTTGTGCTTTATTGGTCATGTCTAAATCTTCAGGTGCACTTAGAAAGTAAGCAGAAAAATATCTTTAATTGGATCCAAGTCTTGTCAGATGGCTCTGATAGCCAAACCACAGAATCTAAGAGAAGAAAGCCTAGAGGTGATTAGAAGAAAGACATCAGTAACTGTATATTTGATAATTGATTTTATTCTAGCTCAGATATGAAAATCAAACAACTCATGGCCCTGATTCTTATTCCAAGTCAAACTTTTATTCAAGTTATTTGAGTCCAGTCTTTGAACATCAAGATAAATAGCCTATCTAATTTGTACTGAACTATTTAGGACTCATATCATATTGATCGATAAAAGAAGGCATTTATAAATAGAAAAGTTTAAACAGTGTAAAGTGGAAGGAAGAAGCTAGAAGAGTGCCAAAAAAGATAATATACAAGCAATTAGAGTAGACTCAAAGGGGAGAAAAGGAGACAAAGGCTATGTCTAAATAATGCCAAAACAAACAGTTGATAAGTGAAACATCTAGTCAATCCACTGGATGTTTTGTCTACAGGGAACCTAGCAACTGGCTTGACTGATTTCTTTTTTCACTGAATTGACTGAATTAAGTGGTTGTTTTGGAAGCGTGCTGACATACACATAATGAAAGAGACCAAGAGGAAGAAAAATAGGAATTTATTTAGACAAAAAATATCCTTGGGACTTCCAAGTGATGGGTTATAAGATTAAAGAAGATTAAAAATTGAAATGAAAGAAGAATATTTTCAGGGAAGGAAGCTTAGTCCTCTCAATATGAACTTAAAATATAAGACATAGGAATGTATTTTTCAAAATTATAGTCTTGCTTTTGACACAATGGAAATATTTTCAGACTAAGTAGATAAAGTTGGAGATTTTCATGCTAAGTAAATTTTAAAGAGTAAACTTTCTGTCTCTGATATTTTAAATACTACCATATGATTAAACTAACACAGCTATCAGAACCAATGCAGAAATAAATCATTTCTATCCTGTGTAATTGGCTGATGGGAAGACATCCTAAAAATTAGTACACGATTTTAAAAGAAGTTCACAAATCTTCTAATAGCAAGATTCCTCCTTAGAAAGAAATTTTTGTTTTAGAACTGATATGTTGTATTATACAATTTTCACGTATTTTATTAGGGAAGCGGTGAATTGTTATTATTAAGTAAGCTTTGTAGGTCATGTGAGTAGTCAGAGGAATGGGGCAAAAAAACACTAAACACAGTACAGTACTTGAAAAAAATACTCTTTGTTGTCTTCAACATTGACTTATAAATGAGGCATCTGCACAGAACTATTTGTTTCTTTTTCAAATCCATAATTTCTAATACATGAGGAGGAAACTTCATTCGCATTAGGTGACTAGTTACACAAATAGTAGAAAAACAAAAACAAAAATAATTTAGCTGGCTGTACAGTACAAGTAAGACCAACACTATGCTGCTGTTTTCTGTTTATCATATTACATTCTTTTATCCTAAAATCTGGACTGCTAGTGTGGTGTTGTGGGTTAATGCATTGGACTGCAAGGCCAGTTTTAAATCACAAATTTGGCCATTCAGGCTCACCACCTGATTCTGATTTCTAAGATTTGGAATGGACTCCACAGCACTTAATAAAAACCATAAGGTCAGTGGTTCAAACCTACTAGCTGATTCTCCAAAATCCTACAAAGTCTCTATATGAGTCAGAATCCACTTGATGGCATTTTAACAATATCAAATAGCTTTAAATAGCTTGTTTTCCATAAGTATTAAAGTTCTAATAAAGAATGGTAAGGAAGATACTTGACAAAAGACATCAAACCTTTTTAACCCTGAAATATTTTTTCCCATTTATCTTTCCCTGGTCTCTGCCTCATGTAGATCCATCATTGAGGTTCTGAGATACTAATTTCACCGGCCCTAAAGTGTAACTTCTATACTTTCTCTTTCTTTCTACCATTGTAAGAGTATTCTTCTACTGCCAGAGAGACTAAGTGATTTCGTGGGGAGCACTCCCTTGGATGACAGAGAGATCCAATTTATAATCCTGGTCATGCTCTTTACTAACTTTATGATCTTGGGCAAGTTGCCTCAGCTTTCTTGTGGATTACCAGCTGCTTCTCGGAAACCCTATACAGGGACGATATGAGTCAGATTCAGAATAATGCTTAATGAGTTAAGTAAGATAGCAAATGGAAAGCATTTGCAGATTCTTTTTACTATATTTACTCTACATCATTAAATCATGACGGAATTTGAATTCCATTTTACAAAGTCAATGTAAAAAAGCATTTGTATTTCTAAATATAATCATCAAGTTGTGTGCCATTGAGTCAGTTCTGACCCATAGCAACCTTGTATAGGGTTCTAAGGAGCGGCTGGTAAACTGGAACCGCTGACCTTGCGGTTCAAAAAGACCTTTCAGTCCAGCTCATTAACCCAAGCTTCACAACAAGACTCCAATTATCAAATTGTTGTTGTTGTTGTGTGCCGTGGAGTCGGTTACGACTCATAGCGACCCTGCACAGGGTTTCCGAGGCTGTTAATCTTTACGGGAACAGAACGCCTCATCTTTCTCCCACGGAGCAGCTGGTAGTTTCGAACTGCTGACCTTGCGGTTCGCAGCCCGATTCGTAACCACTACGCTACCAAAACTCCATAGTATTTCTAAAATGTAAACTATTTCTCCAGTTTCAAATAATTATGCCAAATTTGTTAACAAGAAATTCCTAAGTAATCCATAAAATAATACTTGCATGCTTAGACACAGAACCTCAAGTTCAACTTCATTTAGGCTGATTTGTTTTTCACCAAAATATATTAGATTTTTACTCATAATGCCTCTATTCAGAAATCCCAACATTTTTTTTTTTAACTTCAACGAGGCCGTTATATTGATCATCCAAATTATAATAGAAATTACTGTGACTTTGGCCTCAATAAGCTAATTTTGCACAATCATATGTATATATTAGTTTCTCAAACTTTGAATCCAAATTAACTTTTCAATTTCAATATCTGAAAGCTTTCTGACTTCCTAGTCTTGTACCAAAAAAAAGACTTTTCATTGACTCTTATGCAAAATGTAACAATAATTCAGGAATTATCTATACTTTCTTAATCAGATGCTCAACTGAAAGTTTGTATCAAATATAAAATAAATTATATAGTATTTATATTTAAACATTAGGTAGTATCTTTAATAAATAAAGCCATAACTCTACGAAAAATAGGAAACAAATATAAGACCTGTCATTTCAAGAAGAAAAAGATAACCAAAAGTTTTCACAGGGATTTTTTCTTAGATGATTTAACAGAAGTTTTATATGTGATGTAACTTTTTCTAAAGAATTTGAAAGTGATAAAAATGTTTTATTTCTGTTAATTCACTGGACCTACCTTCAAAATGTTTTTTTTTTCCCCTGACATATTGATTATAAGTAACATCTGCCATCCATCACCCACCATCATCGGAGGAAGGAAAACAAGGAATGTTCCAAGTTTGTTTTCAGAGTACTGTGGATATAAGTTGTTTGGACAGAGTAAGAGGTGCTAAGTAGGAAAAACAGCCAGTCTTTGAAAGAGAGGTGTCAGCTGTATATTAAGGCAAACACGTAGACAAAAATGCAAACGTTTTAATCAAGGAGAAAACAAAGTGTTAGGGCCAATCCTGATTCTAATAATAAAGTAAAACATTATAGAAGAATTTAATGAAAATGTTCATTGTTCAAGTGAAAAAGTTCAAAGGTAAGTGAACTTTCTGACACTTAGCTCTCCTAGGTAAGAGACACTTTGGCTACATTCTCTCGTAACAGAAATTTAGGACTTCAAGAAAGGGACATTACAAACAATAAATCCAGTCCAAAATTGTATAGCTACCAAAAAGTACTATAGGCTTGAATCAGGTTATAAAGGGGTAATGTAGAAACTCCGTTTAACTCACTCTACTCTCCACCAGACCACATAAATAGAATACTAGAAATATTTGAGGACATTTATTGGAAGAATAATGGAACTACAATAAAAACAACTGCCAAATTTCCCACTTGGTTTTCTGCTTATGCAATACAGTCTGTCAATTTGAAGTGGGTGAAGAGTAGAGGCAGGATAGAAAATGTGAGGAATATTATATATAGTGAAAAAACAGCAGCAAAGAATCCACTACTCTCTTTTGTTGTGGTAGTAGTGAATAAGTGCTTTGTGAGGGTCAAATGTGTGGTAATAGTGTGATTGCTTTTTTAGATATAATTGAATTTGGCTGTTCAACTAATGTAACTAATTTTAAACTTGAGGACGCTAACATGAAACATTCTATCTCCCTCGAATTTTTAACATTTACAATGGATAATGTGAAAAACAATGATGGTCAAGTGAACAATGTGGAAAGTAACTAGGCTTAAGATGCCTCTTTGGTATTTCACCAACATATCCAGGTAAGAATTTCAGGATGAGCAGCCAGAGTTGAAGAGGTACCACCATTTAGAACATTTTTCAGGTTAGGTCAAATTAGAAAATAATTTTATTTATATGGGAATGATGCAATATTTCCAAAGAAATACAAAACAAAAACTAAGTCATAAAATACACAAGAGGTCACCATTCCACAAACAGAGCATGGAAGGGGTAGCAAAAAAAAAAAAAAAAATCAACAATGGAAGGAGTGCTTTTTCTATCTAAATTATTCTTCCCTATGTCTGGATAGAAATGGACTGAGGGGGACAGAATGTTTCATGTTTAACACCCTCAAATTTAAGCTGTTCAGCAAATTAGTTACTTTATTTGAGCAGTCAAATTCAATTATACCTAAAAAATATTTGTTCCTCTAAGTTCAAGTTCAAAGTACAAATTCAAGTATCAAAGTTCAAATATTTGCTCCTCTAAATTCAACTTTTTATAAGGGATTGGTAGAATTTTTTTCAAAACTAATAATGGCAGAAACTTAGAATTGACTAAGTCTTAATACCCACGGTTTGTGTGCCGTGGAGTGGGTTCTGACTCATAGCGACCCTGTACAGGGTTTCCGAGGCTGTAAATCTTTACAGGAGCAGAAAGCCTCATCTTTCTCCCATGGAACAGCTGGTAGTTTCACACTGCTGACCTTGCAGTTTGCAGCCCAATTCATAACCACTACGCTACCAGAGCATTACAATCAACTAATTCCAGCTCATAGTCACCTATAGCAGAGAGTAGAACTACATCATAGAGTTTCTGAGACTATATTTATTTTTTGGGAGCAGATAGTCTCATCTTTCTCCCACAAAATGGGTTTTAAGTTGTAGCCCAACGCTAACCCCACTGTGCTCCTTTAAGTCTTACTGTTGTTGCCAGAGTAGCTTCCAACTTATACTAACCATGTATAGGGTTTCCAAGGAGTGGCTGATTGCTTATCTTACAGAGTCACACAATGACCCTTAAGTCTTAATGATTTCTGTTAAAACATCAATATGCACTAAGTCTAAGCCCTGGTCTTTTCAACCACCTCGTATATAAGAAAACAGGAAACAAAAGAATTGAGGCTTTCAAATTATTGTGTTGGGAAAGAATACTACTGAACTGCTAGAAGAATCAACAAATCAGTCTTACAGGAAATACAGTTTGAATGTTCTCTAAAAGTGACATTTGTTTTACTTTGATTCACTTACTTTGGACAAGTCATCCAGAAAGACCAATCACTAGAAAAAGAGATCATGTTTGGTAAAGTAAAAGTGTCAATGAAAACAAAGGGAACCCTCAAATTGACGGATTGACACAATAAAACAAGGGACTGAAACATACATACAATCATGAAGATGGCACAGGACTGGAAAACATTTTGTTCTGCTAATGAATTGGAGTTGACTCAGTGGCAACTAACAACAATGATAATGAAAGCCAGTTAAACAAAAATCTAACTCCTGTTTCCATTTGTATTTTACATGTTGCTGTTGTTGTAGTTACGTGCCATTGAGTAGATACCGACTCATAGCGACCTTAACACACAGAAGAACGAAACAGTGTCCTATCCTGGGCCAACCTCACTATTGCTGCGACGCTTGAGCCCATTGATGCTGCCACTTTGCCTATCCATCTAGCTGGTGGTCTTCTTCTTCTTCTCTGACCTTCAACCTTACCAAACATGATATCCTTCTCCAGCAACTGGTCTCTTCTGACGATATGTCCAAAGTATGAGAGACGATGTTTGGCCATCCTGACCTCCAAGGAGCACTCTGGCTGCACTTCTTCCAACTGGCAACTATTAGTTCTTCTGACAGTGTTTCTCTGCTATTCATAAGGTTTTCAGTGACTAAATATTTGGAAGTAGTTCGTCACTCCTTCTTCCTAGTCTGTCTTCATCTGGAAGCTCATCTGAAACCTGTTAATCATAGGTGACCCTGTTGGTATTTAAAATACCTGTGGCATAGCTTTCAGAATCACAGCAACTCACAAGCCACCACAGTACGACAAACTGACAGACGAGTGGTAGGTTGCTGTTGTTAAGTGTCTTTAACTCAGTACTGACACATAGTGACCCTGTATAGAGTTTATGTGGCTATAAATCTTGACAGAAGCAGAAAGCCCAATCTTTTTTACCAAGGAGTAGTTGGTGGGCCCCAGTTGCCTACTTTGTAGTCCATTGTTTATCATACAGAGCCACTGTGCTCCCAGTATTTCAAATTTTTACACTATTATTTGAACAATGATAGTGGTGTGCCACCAAATGAGTTCTGACACATAGTAACACTATTCAGGGTTTCCACAGCTGTAAGTCTTTATGGTAGCAGAAAGCCTCATCTTTCTCCCATGGAGCAACTGGGAGATTCAAACTGCTGACCTTGCGGTTAGCAGTCCAGCTTGTAATCCACTAAGCTACAAGGCTTCATTGTTTTGAACAATAGTTCTCATATATTTGTACTGCTGATTTTCTAAAACTCCACAGCATTTACTTATTATTATTATTATTATTATACAGAATCATGTAATCAAAATATACTTAGATTACATGAGAAAAGGTAGAATATGTCCATGTACTTAGATGTTGTTTTTAAATTGTTAACTTTTGAAGGCTCATAAAGGAATTTATACTAGTTAAAGATGTAACAAAAGTTCAATATATAACTTAATATAAAATTACATCAGCTAAATAATTATGAAAAACCTAACAATTTTTCATTTTTACTTTGAAAAATTAGCAGAAATTAGATAAAATGGCATTTGAAGATTTGTTGAATGATCCTAGTATGTTGAGGATATCATCCACGAAGTTCCTCAAGGTCTGAAATGCCAAGGCTTTTATTAAATTCTAAGCAAATAATGTGTTATTGTCCTTCCCTTGACAAGAATGGAAGAGACCCTTGGGCTTTATAACACACATTGGGTTAAAGCACTGCCACTTACTTTGTGACATTTAACTACATTTTTCCACCACTCATCTATCAGTGTGTTGTATTGTGGTCACTTGCATGTTGCTGTGATGCTGGAAACTATGTCACAAGTATTTTAAAAACCAGCAGGGTCACCCATAGTGGACAAGTTACAGCTGAGCTTCCAGACTAAGACAGACAAAGTACTTCTGAATGCTTGCTGCTGTTGTCAAGTGACATTAAGTTGGTATCAACCCATAGTGACCATGTATAGAGTTTCTGAGGACCAGCTGGTGAGCTTCAACTACCGACCTTTAGGTTCAAGCCAACTATGCAGTCCAGCGCATTACCTCACAGCAGAACCACACCAGGAATGTTTAGCCACAGAAACCCATATGACTAGTAGTGGAATACTGTCAAATAGACCAGGATTGAATATTGAAATGTGAATAGCACCAGAAAATGTCAGATATAGTGCCAGAGCATAAGCCCCTCAGGATAGAAGGCACTCAAAATGTGACTAAGGAGCCTGAAACTAAAGTTAACCAATAAATAGCATCATGATAAATGGAAAAAAGACTGAAGATGTCAAAGACTTCATTTTGCTTGGATCCACTATCAACACTCACAGAAGCAGCAGTCAAGAAATCAAACAACGTATTACATTGTTGGTGGTGGTGGTATTGTGTGCCATCGAGTCAGTTCCGACTCATAGCGACCCAGTATAGGGTTTCCAAGGAGCGGCTGGTGAGCTTGAACCACTGACCTTGTGGTTCAAACCTACCTTGCAGTTCAGCACATTAACCCACACCACCACACTAGGATATATAACATTAGACAAATATAATTGTATTAGACATATTGCACAAGACCTCGTTAAAGTTTTTCAGAGCAAAAATGTCAATTTGAGGACTAATGTCACCTGATCCAAACTGTGGTATTTTCAACAGCCTCATGTTGTTATTGTTGGTTGCCATCAAATCAGTACCCACTCATAGGAACCCACTCAGTGCAACAAAATAAAACACTGCCCAGGCCTTTGCCAACCTTACAACCGTGGCTACCCTTGAGCCTATTGCAGATGTCTCTGTACTGATCCATCTTGTTGGGGATCTTCTTCTTTTTTTGGTGACCCTCCACTTTACCAAGCATGATGCTCTTCTCCAGGATTTGGTCCCTCCTGATAATATGTCCAAAGTATGAGAAATGAAGTCTGGACATCCTGGCTTCTAAGAAGCATTCTGCCTGAGTTTCTTCCAACACAAATTTGCATGTTCTTTTGGCCGTCCATGGTATTTTTAATGTTCTCCTCCAACACCAAAACTCAAATGCATCAAGTCTTCTTCAGTCTTTTATTCACTGTCCAACTTTTACATAAATATGAAGTTATTGAAAATATCATGGCTTGGGTCAGGCACACCTTAGTCCTCAAACTGACAGCTTTGCCCTTCAACACTTAAAAGAGGTCTTGTGCAGCAGATTTGTCTAATGGAATACATAGTTTGATTTCTTGACTGCTGCTTCCATGAATGTTGATAGTGGATCCAAGGATTTTTGTTTTCTTTACATTGAGGTGCAGCCCATACTGAAGACCGCGGTCTTTGAACTTTATCAGTAAGTATTTTAAGTTGTCATCACTTTAAGCAAGCAAAGCTGTATCATCTGCATATTGCACCTTGTTAATGAATCTTCTTCCAATCTTGATGCCATATTCTTTTTCATGTAATACAGCTTCTTGTACTGTTTGCTCAGCATAGAGTTTGAATAAGTGTGATGAAATAATTTTTAAAAGAATAAATGAGATATCCAGCTAATAATTCAGAAATAAGAAGAAATAAGGATATTGTAGAAAAGATGTCATTTCTTCTTTTATGGCTGTTTTGTAATATATATAAGGACTAGAATTGTGTGTTTAAAGAAAAGCATTAAAGTATGACAACATACTATCTGTGTTTTCACCATTCCAAGTGCTGTTTAGTAGTTGAAACTTAACTATTTAATGTCACTTAATAAAGTGACCAAAATGTGAAAGAAAAAAAAAAAAAAGAAAAAGAAGCAATAAGGAACTTCTGAGTGATACAAAGATGGTCTCGGTGAAATGGGGCACAGCGTAACCTCCCACTTTCGTAGAAGTCTATACCTCTAGATTGGGAATCTGAACGAGAATTGGAGTACACTTCACCTGATGGGACTTCTTCAATAAACGAAAGAATCCATTTTTATGGTATCTTCCATGGTTCTTAATAACTCTCTTGTAATTAATCTGCTGTTTTAATTCTCCATCTACTTTTTAATTATTAGATCCAATTATGCAAGCTTTATCATTTTGGTCTATTTTTAAAATTTGGTTTTATTTGGCTATATTTAATCATTTCTTCTTGTCATACTTTTGATCAAATATGTTTTCTTTAATCACAGTCAGCATATTTCTTTTGTATTTTCTATTTGATAATTCCTAAACCTGTATCCTTTATGTTCTGATTCTGGCATTTGGTGCTTCTGTTGACTTTCATTCATGGTAGCTTCTCTACTCATTTTTGCTGTGATTGTTGATAGTGAGATCATGTTTATTTAAAACATATATATAATAATATTTGAGTACTAGTTTTATAGTACCTTCTTTTAAAGAGTATTTGTGTTAGCTTCTTCTACAGGAGACAGGAGAGAGTACTATCATATTAAAATCATAGTTTAAAGTTCTAAGTTCCAAATTATCCCTACTTTTTGCCTTTAGCCAAGACAAGCACTACAGATTTCTTCCTTTGTGAGGCAGAGTGTTCTGATGTTTTATAATTCATCCTTCAGGAAGAATGACTTTATACAGGTTCTCTGATATGGCTCTAGAATTTATTCAGATCCCAGGATCTCTTTATTTTTTTGTTTTTTCATCTTTTTACTTAATGGTGGCCTATTAAAATTAAAACTCATGCCTACCAAGAATTGTCTGAGAGCAACTCACATCTTCAGTGTTACTCACCTCCCTGAACTTACGCTTTCTTATAAAATTTAACTTCTGAAATTATGTTTAATTTCTGGCTATTCATGGAATAAAAAAGTTTTTCTTTTCTAATTCAGTATATTTTTATTTAATATTTTTATGTAACAGCAACTGAGTCTTATCTTTTGGCAGAAACAAATCTTACCTTTCTATTGTCAAGTTGTAGTTTTATATCTACATTTTTCATTTATCAATAAATAATAGCATTTTTGCTGTTCTTCAATAAAAATATGTAAAGGAAGTTGGTATCATAGAAAGGATACTGGACTGGGAAAGGAAAACTGGATTTACATCTATGGGTCAGAATCGACTCAACGGCACTTAACAACAACAACAACTGAACAACTATGTGACTTTAGATGGACCACTAAATTTTTCTGAGGCTACCCACAGATAAAAGAAGGGCAGTACTACTTGTCCAGCATACTCCATATAGTTATCTGGGAAGAAAAACTTTTTAAATGCATGTTGAAATTCTTCAGAAATGTTAATGTACTTCTGAACTTAAGCTGTAATTTTCATCATGAATACATTTGGCCTCAAAATTATGTATATGTCTATACTTCATGTATTTCACAGGAGAAATATGTATAAGGACTTTGAAAACATATATACACATAAATTTTATGTTTAGATATAATAATCCACAATCTACAGCGCTGTAAATCTTGCTGTTGCTGTTAAGTGCCATCGAGTCGGTTCCAACTCATATCGTATAGAGTTTCGAAGGAGTTGCTGGTTAATTTGAACCACCAACCTGTGGTTCAAACTGATTTTGTGGTCCAGTGTTTATGGCACAGTGCCACACCAGGACTCTCTCTTACTATCAGACTAAATCACAACCATAAGTAGCACTTAATTTTCTTAAATGCTCACCCAATACAAACAAAAAGTCAATGATTTTGTTCATTTAAATTTAACAAAATTTAATGAAAAGCTCTACTTACTTTAGATATGTGGTTTAATCATTCATCAAGCTTTTATTAAGTGCCCATGGGGTATAAAAATGTCTCACAATGATTTGATGCATCAAACTATATATTACAGTTTCCAGCTCATTATAAGGCTTGTTATTGTTTGTTAAGTGCTATCAAATTGTTTCTGACTCTTAGTGACCCTGTATAAGGTTTCCAAGGAGCAAATGGTGAGTTTAAACCATCAGTCTTATGGTTAGTAGTCCAGTGTTTATCCATAACACCAGGATGCTGGATTAATACTGTTTAAACATGCATTTCCATATTGGTGTCTTCAACAGTCAAATGTCAACATCTAACAGGGGAAAAAACAAAAAGGAAAATATCAACTATCAATCAGAATAATACACTGCGTGTTGGTCACAATTCTGACTACAGGGCTATGGAAGATAATTGCCTCAGTTCTCCACTTGGTTTTATAATAAATATGCAATTTGTGTTTGCTAAACTGTCATCATCAAAAATAATAACCACAAAGACATCAAATAAGGTAAAATTTGATTTTTAGAAATTTGATTTTTAAAAATAATTGCTAGTCCATAGTCATAACTGGTTTAAATTGAAGTGGAATGTTAGATTGACTCTTTACCACAAAGCAATATCTGATTTTAAAAAGGCAGCAAATGCATTACCTCTGTCATTCTAAAGCATATTCTAAGGATATGGTTACCTATTGCTAAAAGGGAAGAAGTCACAGGCATTGGCCTTTCCTCCCTGTTCTAGCCTGGCAGTTATTTCTTCTCCCCACTTTCTCCTTTGCTGCTAAGAATCCCAATGGAGAATTCCATACTTTCCAGCCAACCTTGGCTATTGCTTTTTATTGATCTTACTGGGAGTTTGATGTGGGTTGGTAATATTAGAGTAGATAAAGGCTGGAAAGAAGACAAAGTAAAGTATTATAATGAAACATAATTATAATGAATTGTAATGTATTCTATGAAATGTGGTATTATAATTAAATGTAGACCTGGATTTAGAAAACCTAAAGGGAATAACAAGCTTGACATTTCACAAGCTGAACAATGTCAAGCCTTGAGTAGCAGCATTAAAGGAGTCAATGTAAGAAATATTAACGATGCTGGAAGCTTCAAAAGAATAGAGCAGGAATACACAGTTACCGCAACAAGAATAATTGTTTGACATTCAACCATTTTCAACAAATACCGTAGCATCAAGAACTCATGGTATACCGTAAGAAGGAAGTCTAAGCTGCTTTGAAGGCACTGGTACAAAACACGTCTCCTAGAATTGACATAACATCAGTTAAGATGTTTTGATGAACAGATACAATGATGGAAATGCTCATTTGTCTATGCCATATAATTTGGAACACAGTTATATTAGAACCCATTCTAAAGGAATGCAAAAATTGTTGAACCGTATCATTAATATCACAGGAAAAATTTGGTTGAAAATCATTTAAAAATGGTTGCTGCTATGAATCAAGAGGGAACTGCCAGAAATTTTCAGAAGAGGATGTAAAAGAGACATATCATTGCTGACATCAGATGAAACTTGACTGAAAACAGAAAATACTACAGTGGTGTTTACTTGTGTTTTGATGTGGCTTATAATAAATTACGGATAATTTTGAAAAGAATGAGAATTCCAGAACACTTAATTGTGCTCATGCAGAACCTGAACGTAGGCCAAGAGGCAGTCTTTCAAATAGAATAAGGGGATACTGCATTATTTAAATGCAGAAAGAGGTGTATCATGATTGTATTTTTTTTACCATATTTATTCGATCTGTATGCTGAGCAAATAATCTGAGACACTGAACTATACCAGGGTTGGAGGAAGACTTTTTAGCAAACTATAATATGCATATGACACAACCTTGCTTGCTGAAAGTGAAGAGGACTTGATGCATATATTAATGAAGATCAAAGACTATAGACCAGTATGAATCACACCTCAACATGAAACAAAAAAGTCCTTAGAAATTATGACAAACAGAAAAATTATTGAAGTTGTCAAGGATTTCATTTTAATTGAATCCACAATCATCATTCATGGAAGCGGCCGTCAAGAAATCTGGCGGCATATTGCAAAGGATGTGACTTTCAGAACTAAGGCATATCTAATCCAAGCCATGGCATTTTCTATCACCTCCTATGCATGCTAAAGCTTTACATTGAATAAAGAAGACCCAAGGAGTACTGATGTCTTTGAATTACGGTGCTGACAAAAAAAGTTATTGAATATCCCATGGACTATCAAATCTGTTTTGAAAGAAGTTCTGTCAGAATGCTCCTTAGATGCAAAAATGGCAAGACTTATATTTATGTGCTTTGGACATGCTATTAGGAGGGACCAGTCTCTGTAGAAGGACATCATAGTTGGTAAATACATAGAGGGTCAGTGATAAAAAGGGAAGACCTCCAACAAGATATCCAACAAGATAGATGGAAACAGTGGCTAAAACAATAGGCCCAATCATAGCAAGATTATGAGGATGACACTGGGCCAGGCAGTGTTATGTTTTGTTGTGTGTAGGATTGCTTTAGAACAGAATCCATTTTTTCTTTTCTTTTTGGTCTTTTGAATATGTTAAATCCTCCACACACACTATTCCTTTATTTTGTTTTTGTCTGTAAATCTCTCTATATATCTTTGCTATTTTTTTCTTTTTTTTTTTTCTGTTTAATATGTCATACTTTATTCCTTGTATCAATAGGTTAAGAAAGTAGAATTTTCCCAAGTGCTGATTTATAATGCTTATACGCAGTGTACAAAACATTGTTGCACATATAGTAGTATACAGTGATCCCTTGAAATACAATTTCAATCATTGTTTTGAGCTAGGTACAATGATAATTTAATATAATACAGCTAAACACACACAAAACCTGTCTATTCTGAACTACAAAAGCAGTTTGTATAGATTCTAGTAAAGTATACATGTCCACAATGTACAAGAACAGATATATTAATAAAACATTACTCCAAATGCTTATCCTGCCATCAGCTTTTTAAACAAAGTCATTTCTAATGCTGAAAGCATTTTATTTTTAGAGGATTTAATCTGATCTGGAAATATTAGTTCTCCTAAAACTTGATAAATAGTAGATATAAGTAAGTCTCAAAGGTTTTTCATTAAAAAGCCTCCAAACACTGAAATGTTTATATGAGACTTTTAGTTTCTCAAAAATATTACTTTTATCTGAACACTATTAAATGATCTTTTAAGGCAGATAAATATTCTTATATAATCTGTATTTTCCTAAATCATCATCTACTAAAGAGAAACACAAACCAGTCCACTACCTCTAACAATCTCAGAGACTACTGTTGTCTAGAAATTTGAAAACACACAAAACACACCTCAGCTATCATTGGATCAAAGGTGCAGTTTAGATTTCACATATTAAACAGTGACAGTACTAACTACCATGGCTCAAAGACGTCTTATAAATACTACTTTGTTGTTTAGACAGCCAAAAGAATGTTGTGTTTCTCTACCTTTCATTTACATAGTCAGATACATCAGGACCTTTCCGAGGAAAATACAGTTACTACATATAGTTTCCCAGAAGATACATAGCTTCAGAAAATACAAAATCTGTCATGATTCATAGTTTGCTTCATCAAATGCTTTTCTAGCTCTTTTCAATTCTTCATTCATAGTAAGCAAGTTTTTAACTCTAGCAAACTTCCTCGGGTCCTTTCGAATCAAGATGACTATATCTTCAACTTTGTTCTCGACCTTGTCCTCCGATTGACATTGCCTTATGAGTCATTTCAGTGATGATCTCTATGACAAGGTCTTCAAGAATATCAACTGACTCAGTGTAAGGATTCTGGTCATCTCTAAACCCATACATCATACATCGTAATTCTTTAGAAAATAGTCTCTTTCTTTTGCCCTGTCCACCATCCAAACCTCCTCCAATTTCTTCATTTTCTTCCTCAAAGGTGGGGTCTTGTTCCTCATCTGCCCTCCCACTAATCTCCCAAGCTACAAATCCTCGCATGCGCGCTCAAATGGGTTTCTTATTTCAGTCTCGTCACTTCCTGTGTTTTTTGTTGTTGTTGTTGTTGTTTTCTTGTAGTAATATATATACAACAAAACATTTGCCATTTCCGCCATTTGGGCATGTACATTCCAGACACACAAACCACACTTTTCATGTTGCACAACTATCACCACTATCCATTTCCAATTCTCTTTTCTTCATCTGCTCCTTTCTTTTTTCCCCTTCTTTCCTTTCCCTTTTTTCATTTGCAGGAAAGGTCCCAATGGTTTGTCTTACTGAGAAAATAGATATACATTGCTTCCCTTCCAGTACATGAAAAAAAACAAAATAGAATTTATTTTATTTGCCTCTTTTTTCTGTTAACTGCCTTTCCCATCACCCAAGTTAGAACCTATCTATCCAGTGACCAATTCTCCCCTCATTACTGTCTGAGGTCTCATTTCCCTTTTGAAATAGATTAAAACAAATAAATTGATACACTCTCCAATTGGTTTTATCCTATTTGCTAAGTGCCATGTAAATTGGATGGAACCAATTTGATGGTACCTAACAACAATAACCAGGAGAAAATGAAGGGAAAATCAAAGCAAATATCAGCATCAGTTATTCTCTTAGAGTCTGTAGCCCAAAACTCCTCTCTATTCTTCACATCCTCTATCCTTCCCATGAATCTCGTATCTATAATTCGAGATCATCACCGCTTTCTAGAATATCCTCTCTAATTTCTGCCTGTTGCTGTTCGGTGTAACTGAGCAGATGACTCGTAACAATTCCATGTAACGGAGTAGAACTGTTGCTTCGGGTTTTCTTGGCTACACACTTTACTGGAACAAATCACCAGGTCCTTCTCCTGCGGAACCATTTGGTGGATTCAAACTACCTGGTTGCAACAAGGCCTTAACCATTGTCCCACCAGGGTTTCTTAATGTATACTTAACCCCATATATATGGAGTCCTGGTGTGGTGTCATAGGTTAATGTGCTGGACTGCAAAGTTAAACCTCAAGGTCATTGGCTCAAGCTAACCAGTCACTCCTCAGAAACCATATATAGGGTCACTATGGGTTGGAACCAACTCGATGGCCCTTAGCAACAACAACAACAGCCCCATATATAGACATCCTCACTTTTCAAGGCACCATGTTCCCTAAGTAGTCTTTTCTTGGTTCTCACTTTTTCCTCCTACTCAGGTGTACTAGGCAATACATACCAGTACTGTATGACAGAATTTCTTTGCAATTTTTATTGCCCAATCGTGCAAAGGGGCTTAATTCAACAATCAGTAATTTAACACCATATTTCAGTTCTTACAAAGATTTTGTAAGGTTAACTACCACTACCTTTATTTTATGAATGATAAACAGACTAAATAAATTGTTCAAGGTAAAGAGCTAGAAAATGGTAAAGACAAAATTTGAAGCTTGTGAAATATGCATGCTTTTGCCAAATGCCTCCCAACATTTACCTCTCTGTACATTTTAAGTTAAAAAGGTTTCTGCAGATTGCCTGGATGCTTATCCACCAAATATCATACTGCTTCTATGGCAAAATATAGTCAAAGTTTCAAATAACCAACTTATAAATAATCGTTTGGACCACACTCACTTCTTAAATTGGGGGTTGCCTAAACTACTAAAGTGTGCAGAAATATGCTCTTAGGCCAAATGATGAATCATGTAAATGAGAATTGGGCTGGAAAGTAAGCACAAATTTTCTCTGACCTTTGGGTCCCTGCCTTCTTCTGCTCTGGTGGTGAACTCTTGTTTTTCTACAAAATAAAAGCTCATTACTCTCTGAGGTCTCATTTCCCTTTTGAAATAGGGCAAGCTAAAAAAATATAAAAGGAAATAAATTGTACACACTCTCCAATTTTTGTCACAGCTTAGTTAAAGATGAGAGTTGAACAGAAAGTTTAATATCTACTTCAATGCAAATAAAGATAGCTAAAGTCTCCTTTCTCAAATCAACTAGGGATTTTGTTAAAATGCAGATTCTGATTCAATAGACTTGGGATAGTGCCTGAGATTTTGGTTTGCTTGTTTGCATTTCTAACATGCTTTCAGATGATGCCAATGATTTTAGTGCCTGAACCCTATTTTGGATAACCATGGTTTATTTCACATGAGGAATTTTCAGAAGTAAACTATCAATATGGCAGGTATCAGTGTCATGTTTGTTTATTTCAATTAGATAAAAATACCCCACCTAAGTCCTGGTGGTCCAGGTACAGATTCCTCATGAGTACAATTAAGTGTTCTGGAATACTCATACTTCAAAATGTTGTCCATAGCTTGTCATGATCCACACAAATTCCTTTGCATAGTCAATAAAGCACAGGTAAACATCTTTCCGATATTCTCTGCTTTCAGCCAAGATCCATCGGATATCAACAATGATATCCCTCGTTCCACGGCCTCTTATGAATCTGGCTTGAACCTCTGGAAGTTGTCTGTCAAAGTATGATTGTAGCTATTTCTGTATTACCTTTAGCAAAACTTTACTCGCTTAAAATATCATAGATTGTCCAATGATTAATTGTACTAATGAGGCATCTGTACCTGGACCAAGAAGCAGTTGTTCGAAAAGGACATGGGAACACTGAATGTTTTAAAATTAAGAAAGGTATGCGACAAGATTGTATTCTTTTACCATATTTATTCAACCTGTATGCTGAGCAAATAATACGAGAAGCTGGGTTATATGAAGAAAAGCATGGCATCAGGATTGGAGGAAGACTCATTAACAACCTGCGATATGCAGATGATACAACCTTGCTTGCTGAAAGTGAAGAGGACTTAAAACATTTACTGATGAAGATCAAAGAACACAGCCTTCGGCATGGATTACATCTCAATGTCAAGAAAACAAAAATCCTCACCACTGGACCAATAAACAACATTCTTATCAATGGAGAAAAGATTGAAGTTGTCAAGGACTTCATTCTTCTTTAATCCACTATCAACACTCATGGAAGCAGCAGTCAATAAATCAAATGACTTATTACATTAAGCAACTCTGCTGCACAAGACCTTTTTAAAGTGTTGAAGAGCAAAGATGTCAGCTTGAGGACTAAGGTGAACCTGACCCAAGCCATGGTATTTTCAATAACCTCAAATGCATGTGAAAGCTGGACAGTGAATAAGGAAGACCATAGAAGAATTGATGCTTTTGAGTTATGGTGTTAGAGGAAAATATTGAAAGTGCCGTGGGCTGCCAAAAGAACCAATAGATCCATTTTGGAAGAAGTACAGCCACAGTGCTCCTTAGAGGCCAAGATGGCCAAACTTCATCTCTCATACTTTGGACATATTGTCAGGAGGGAACAGTCGCTAGAAAAGGATATCATGTTTGGTAAGATAGAGGGCCAGAGAAAAAAAGGAAGACCCTCAATGAAATGGATTGGCCAGGTGGCAGCATTGATGGACTCAAGTGTGGCAACAGTAATAAGGTTGGCCCAGGATTGGACATCGTTTCATTCTGCTGTGCATAAGGTCACTACGAGTCTGTGCCGACTCGATGGCACCTAATAACAACAACAAGTCTTGGTGTGGAGCTGTTAGATAAGCACTGGACTACTAACTGCAAGGTCAGCAGTTCAAACACACTAACTGCTCCTCAGAAACCCTATACAGGGTCACTATGAGTTGACACCAATTCAACATTAACATTAACAACAACCTAAAAAATGTATTTTATAATTTATGCACATAATTTAGCTGAATTACTACAGCCCTTTAACAGGCCTCTAGAAAGCCACATAGTGGTATTCCCCAGTCTAGTATAACTTCATGATATACATAAATTTCTAACCTACTTGTTAAAAAGGTTTTTTTTCTTAAAGAGAAAAATCTCCCTGTATTATATTAAACACCACTACCCGTGAGTCAATTCTGACTCATAACTACCCTATAAGGTAAACCATTGGGTTTCCGAGACTATAAATCTTTACTAGAGCAGACTGCCTCATCTTTCTTTTTCGGTGTAGTTGGTAAGTTTGAACTGCCCACCTTGTGGTTAGCAGCCCAACACTTAACCTACTATGCCACCAGGGCTCCTTGTATTAAATGAAAGTAGTAGATTAAAACTGACTTGCAGAAGCATACGCATAATACAATTATAAGGTATTCTATGAAAATTATCAAACAAAAGCCACTGAGTTTTGAAAAAAATGGCATGACGAAGATGCGGAGAAGGAGAACTGACTATGATTTGTGTGGTGATGCTGTGGTAGTGTGCTGTCAAGTCGGTTCCGACTCACAGCGACCTTGTATAACATTTCTGAGGCTGGTGCAGAAAGTCTCATCTTTCTCCTGCAAAGCAGTTGGTAGATTCAAACTGCTTACCTTTTGGTTAGTAGCCCCATGCACAACCTCTCTGCTACCAGGGCTCCTTATGATATGTGCATGTGAAAAAGAAGGAAAAATATATATATATTGCTCTACATATATATGGGGAAATCCCGAAAACTATATAGTTTTTATATGGCCCCAAAAGTCTAAATTGATACTTAGTCAATTTTGTATTGCTATTGAATAAAAGCATTTTGACATAAATATTTGCCCTCTGACACTAGTAAGACTCTTTCTTGGTGGTGGTCATCAAAATCTAAATCCTCTGATCTGTCACTGAGTCCTGGTGTGGTGCTCTGGGCTAATGCATCAGACTGCAAAGTCATTTGAACTGCAAGGTCGGTGTTTCAAGCTCATCAGTCACTCCTCGGAAATCTTATACAGGGTTGCTATGGGTCGGAATTGACTCGACAGCACTTAACAACAACAATCTGTCACTAGATGATGCAGTATTTGCTATTTGGCAGACATAGACAACAAAATGGTGGAGATGGGTATTTATGGACTCGATAAATGTAACTTGATTACAGTTAATAGAATTGAGTTCTCCTGAATCTCTTTAATAGCATGTAAGTTTTTCCTCATCTTTGATGATAACTTCCATTTGTTGAATATAAACTAAAGACAAGGAGCTATGAATACCTGCATTACTACTGACATATTGTTTATGAACAATATGATTTCATTAAATTACCTGTGGGAACATAATTTATCTAATATCTGTGAGCCAGATTTATAATGTCTTCTTCCTAATATGACAAAATAGATCAAATAAATATTAAGTGATTTATTGTTACAATATGCATATTTTATTTCAGGCTATCTCTTCAATTTTCATTTCAACCTTGAAATAATCATAATACCTTCCTTATGCACAGTGCTTGCTGTTATTGTCCTTACATGCCTTGGACTCTGTTCTGACTCAGTGATTGTCCAAGGAATGATTGGTAGATTTGAACTACTAACTTTGTGGTTAGCAGTCCAGTGCTTACTTACAGTGCCTTGCCAGAACTCCTCAAATCATTTTTTATCTATGACCTTATTTAATGGAAATATTTTCTTTGAATTTCTAAAACTAGGAAAGATGTATCTTGTTAACTTGCACACTAGCATTTCACTCACGTAAAAATGAAATGTCAGGCAAATGAGTTTGAAAAGGAACCCCCTGTTGTCTGAACCTGTGCTCTGTTACCAAAATACCAAAGATCATATTTCTCTTCACGTTCTTTATCTTATTTACATCAGTTAGCAGGAACTAAAGTTCAAAAGTTGATTAGTTACTAGTGATGTACTCTCAGAATACCAACATTGGTGCCTAGCCACATTTTATTTTTTAAGAAGAATCACAATTGTAGATCAATAGTGATTAAAATTATAATCAGTTGTAGAAAAAGATAAAGGACTACCTAATGCCCCAGGCAGTTAGTGGTCCCATAATTACTTACATCTGTCTGGTAGTTATTGTTTTAATAGGAACTTTCAGTTTCTGGAGAAGAAAGGGGCACTAATTTTTTTATATTATCACTTTGAAACACTTTCAATGAAATAATAGTTTATAAGGCCCTGTTTTCTGATTTATCATGAGAACTACTTTTTCTTATTTGAAAATGTAATGTATTAACATTACATCTGTTTTGTTTGTATAAAAGGTATTATATATCTCTTTCCCAAAATTTATTCCTCAGCATAATTTTTTTTCTAAATAGGCTTTATTTTTATTAGGGTTTCATATTTGATTCTCTACCCTTCAAATTCAGGAGCAAACAAAAGCATAGAAAAATCCCCCATGTGTCTTTATGTCTTTTGCTATAAAATAAAATATCAGCGGTCTTTTGGAGGCAGATTCTGAAAGTAGGTAAGAGGAAAAGAAAGTACATATATCTAGTGAAACTATAGTCTCACATTTTTAAATAACTCTTCCTAAGCACCTAGGAAAGATCTTTTGGTGAATCTATTATATTATTTCTAAGATTGTAGTGCAAAAATTATATCTAAAATTATTATTGTTGTTGTTGTTAAGTGCAGTTGAGTTGTTTCCAACTCATAGTGACCCTGTGTAGGGTTTCTGAGGAGCGGCTGATGGGTTTGAACTGCTGACTTTGCAATTAGCAATCCAGTGCTTCTCCTATGGGGTAACACCAAGACTCCATGCCTGAAATAGAACAAATAATGTTATTGTAGTTCTCAAAGACATAACACTAAATACTACATACTTTTAAAACATTTTTATTATTGACCAATTAATAGACTTAAATACTTCTAGAAAATAGCTTTTGAGGCTTTAAAACAAATATTGCTGATAAACAGTAAATAAGAACCAAATAGGATAAGGTTTTATGAGGTTAAATGATAAAGGGCAGAATCAAGATCACGAAGACTATTGATGAGCTCTGAGCTTCATTTAATAGTTTCTTCACAATAATCATTGTGAAGACTTCTACTGCTATCATGCTTTGGCTAAGGTAAGACTTGAAAACTTCATACTCAAAGACAGATTCTTGTCTCTGTCTATAGCTGAAATTCAGAGCAGGGCATAAAACTGGTTCATTCTGGTTTAAACCCCAGCTGAAATTTTGCATTTTTACACAAAATATACCGAATCTCAATCTATATTTTAACAAAATCCCACAGTGATTCTTATAGATTCCTAAAATAATCACCTGGGAATGTTGTTACAATGTAGATTCTGATTCAGTATGTCTGGGGTAAAAAGGCAAATTCTAAACATGGAATCAAATCAGAATACACTGAAATTCTTCATGGGATACTTTGATAATGTGATAAACTCTATAGTTCCTAAATGAAGGTCCTCAAAACTGATATATAGTCCTCAAAAGTAATAGCTGGACATATTTCAGTGGGAATTTGTATTCTATCAAAGCCCATGATACACAGATTATGAGTTAAAAAGACCAGAGAAGGGAAATGGCAAAAGAAGTTCACTTCAAACATTTTGATGTGTAACTTTATGACTATGTTTGCTTTAAATCATATTATCTCTCACATACAGTATATTGTAAAAATATAATCTATAATTATGGTTGTTATTTATTTATTTATTTATTTATTTATTTATTTATTTATTTATTTATTTATTTAAAAATATGTCCACAATACACATTTTTTGTTGTTGGTAAGTGCCATCAAGTCAATTCTGACCCATAGCGACTCTGCATAGGGTTTCCAAGGTGTGTTGGTGGGTTTGGTTCACTGACCTTGTAGTTAACAGTTTAGTGCTTATTCCACAGGGCTACACCACAACTCTATAATACACACTGTTGTTGTTTGGGGCCATCAAGTTGGTACTGACTCAGCAACCAGATGTACAACAGAAGGAAACACTGCACAGTCCTGGATCAAATTCACAATTGTTGCCATGCTTGAGCCCATCGCTGCTGCCACTTTGCCAATCCATCTCTTTGGGGGTCTTCCTCTTTTTCTCTGACCCTCCATCTTGTTGTTGTTATTGTTAGGTGCCATTGAGTCAGTACCAACTCATAGCAACCCTATGCACAACAGAACAAAACACTACCCAATCCTGGGCCAACCTCACAATTGTTGCCACACTTGAGCCCATTGATGCTGTCACTTTGCCAATCCATTTTGATGGGGGTCTTCCTCTTTTTCTCTGACCCTCCACCTTATCAAACATGATATCCTTCTTCAGTGATTGGTCCCTCCTGATAATATGTCTGAAGTATGAGAGACGAAGTTTGGCCATCTTGGCCTCCAAGGAACACTATGGCTGCACTTCTCCCAAAACAGATCTATTGGTTCATTTGGCAGCCCATGGCACTTTTAATGTTCTCCTCAAACACCATAACTCAAAAGCATCAATTTTTATACGGTCTTCCTTATGCACTGTCCAGTTTTCGTAGGCATACTAGATTATTGAAAATACCGTGGTTCGGGTCAAGCACACCTTAGTCCTCAAGCTGACATCTTTGCTCTTCAATGCTTTAAAATGGTTTTGTGCAGGAGATATGCCTAACACAATGAGTCGTATCCAGATCAATCATGAGGTACAACAATGTCTGTGATAGGATGATATCAATGTGCCTACAGGGAAGACCAGTTAATACCACTATTATACAAATGTATGCACCAATCATTAAAGCCAGTTAGGATGAAATAGAAGACTTCAACAAACTTTTTCAATCTGAAATTGATCAACCATGCAATCAAGATGTATTGATCATTACTAGTGATTGGAATGGAAAGGTTGGGAGCAAAGAGGAAGGATCAGTAGTTAGAAAATATGACCTTGGTGATAGAAATGATGCTGGAGATTGCATGATAGATTTCTGCAAAATCAATGATTTGCTCATTTCAAATACCTTCTTTAAATAGCATAAGAGATGATTATACACATGGACCTCACCAGAGGGAATACAAAGAAATCAAATTGACTACATCTGTTGAATGAAATAATGGAAAAGCTAAATATCACCAGTCAAAACAAGGCCGAGGCAGACTGTGGAACAGGCCATCAATTTCTCATATGCAATTTCAAACTGAAGCTGAAGACAATGAAAGCAAGTCCATGAGAACCAAAATATGACCTTCAATATATCCCACCTGAATTTAGAGATCATCTGAAGAACAAATGCTATACATTCAGCACTAAAGACTGAAGACCAGAAGAGTTGTGAGATGATATCAAGAACATGAAGAAAGCAAAAAGTCATTAAGAAGACAAGAAAGAAGGAAAAGATCAAAATGGGTGTCAGAAGAGACACTGAAACTTGATCTCCACTGTAGAGATGTTAAAGCAAAAGGAAGAAATAAGGAGGTACAAGAGCTAAACAGAAAATTTTAAAGGTCAGAAAGATGTTTACTTGTCCTTTATTGACTGTGCAAAGGCTTTTGATTGTATGGATCATGACAAGTGATGGACAACATTGCAAAGTATGAGTATTTCTGAACACTTAATTGACTCATGAGGAATCTGTACATGGACCAAGAGGCAGTTGTTCAAACAGAACATGGCAACACTGAATGGTTTAAAATCAAGAAAAGTGTGTGACAAGGTTGTGTTCTTTCACCATACTTATTCAACCTGTATGCTGAGCAAATAATATGAAAAGCTGGGTTATATGAAGAAAAAATACAGCACCAGTATTGGAGGAAGACTCGTTAACAACCTGCGATATGCAGATGATACAACCTTGCTTGCTTAAAGTGAAGAGGACTTAAAAAAACTTACTGATGAAGATCAAAGAGCACAGCCTTCGGTATGGATTGTATCTCAATGTCAAGAAAACAAAAATCCTCACCACTGGAGCAATGAGCAGCATTCTTATCAATGGAGAAAAGATTGAATTTGACAAGAACTTCATTCTTGAATAGTACACATAGTCCATATATAAGTGTCACACATTTTTATTATAGAAACAAAACTCATATTGTTCTGCTGGGAGACTTATAATCTTGGAAGTGTAGTTCAGTTCTCCCCTTTCTACAAATTTTGTTTCTCTTTAACCATGAATTTCTTCTGATGAAAAAAGCATTATCCAGAGTGGTAAAGAATGGTGATTATTTATTATAAATAAACAAACAATTGCACATATTTATAAGAAGGTTCCTGAGTGGCACAAACTTTGTGCTTATCAACTAACCTAAAGCTTGGCAGTTCGAGCCCACCCAGTGATACTACAGAAGAAAGGACTGGCCAGCCTTAAAGATCAGCCAACAAAACCCTATGAAGCCGTTCTACTCTGTAGTACATGGAGACCCCATGAGTTGGAATGTTTTGCGTTGTTATTTTCTTCTTCTCTGTAAGCCTCAATACAATGAAAACTAATTTCCTCACAGTGAGACCAATAAATAACATCAAGATAAGTGAAGAGACTGAAGTTGTCAAAGACTACATTTTCTCAGATCAACCTTCAACACTCATGGAAAGAGCAGCCAAGAAATCAAACAAGGTATTTCATTAGGCAAATCTGATGCACAAGACCACTTTAAAGCATTCAAGAGTGAAGATGTCAGTCTGAGGACTCAGGTGTACCTGACCCAAACCATGATATTTTCAATACATTCATATGCATATGAAAGTAGGACAATAAATAAAGAAGATCACTGTAGAATAATTGATGCTTTTGAGTTATGGTGCTGGATAGGAATATTAAAAGTACCATACTAAAAATACAGAAAAACAAACTAATCTGTGTTGGAATAAGTTCAGGCAGAATGATCCTTAGAAGCTAGGATGATCTGACTTGTCTCTCATACTTTGGACATCTTATCAGAAGGGATCAGTCCCTGGAGAAGGACATTATGCTTGATAAAGTGGAGGTTCACCAGAAAAGAGGAAGACCCCAAGGAGATAGATAGACACAGTAGCAGCAGCAATGGACTCATGTTTAACAATGAGATTGGTGCAGGAACGGAACATGTTTTGCTGTGAGTGGGTACCGACTCAACGACACCTAGCAGTTAAAGAAAAATATCTATCTCAACAGATGCAGAACAAGTCTTTGATAAAATATCATGTTAATTTATGTTTTAAAAAAATTCTCAGTAAACTTGAAATAAATGGAGCATATTCTGATAAACTTGAAGCTAACATCATAATGGTGAAATGTTGAAACAGTTCTTCCAAAATCAAGAACAAGACAAGATTAGCACTGACATCATTTGTATTCAGCATGGTGTTATTGTAGGCCTACTAAAGGAAATAAGGCAGGAAAAAGAAACAAAAGCCATCATATTTGAAAACAGAAATTAAGACTAAATTTATAGATGGTATGAATATGTTGTTAGTGTGTGCCATCAAGTTGTTTCTGAAACACGATCCTGCATAGAGTTTTCAAGGCTATAAATCTCTATGAGAGCAGAAAGTCTCATGTTTTCCCCTGCCTGGCTGTTGGTGGATTTGAACTGCCAATCCTGTGGTTAACAGCTCAGCACATAACTCACTATACCACCCAGGCTCCCAGCACTGCTATATATGTACAAAATCCAAATGAATCTGCCAAAAAAAGACAAAAATACAATGAAAATTAAAAGTGAATTCATCAAGATTTCAAAATATATGGTCATACACAAAAATCAGATGAATTTCTATGTACAAGTAGCAAACAAATGAAACATGAAATTTAAACATTCACTCCATTTAGAATTGTTGTTGATTAGTGCTGTAGAGTCATTTCTGATTCATAGGGTTTCCCAGGACTGGCTGGTGAGTTTCAAGCACCAAGCTTGTGGTTCAAGCTGACTTTGTTGTCCTGTCCTTATTCTATAGCTCCACACCAGGACTCCTAGGATAGCACCACCAAACAAACTTCTTGTTGTTAAGTGTC
>NW_006408531.1:29264208-29268568 GCF_000296735.1 Chrysochloris asiatica
AGATGTCAGTTCTCCCCAAGCCCTTCTAAAGATTCAATGCAATTCCTTTCAAAATTCTATCAGGCATATTAGTAGATTCTAACAAGTTGATATTTTTTCTATGAAAGCTAATTATCTCAAATAGCTAAAACAATCTTTAAAAAGAACAAAATTGGAGGATGTTTATTACTTGATTTCAAGAATGCTTCTAAAGTTAGAGTAATTAACATAGATAATAAATAAATAGAACAGAATAATGATGAAATGGAAGAGCAAATACAGCTTTTTGGTTTTTAAATTTTAGGATCTTAATTACTTTGGGTCTTGTTTTTTTTTTTTTTTTACACAAAGTTTACTAGGTAATTCAACAGAAAAATATTTTTTGTTTTTTTTTTAAGTGAGTATCACTGGACTACTGAATATTGAAAACTAGATAAGGAAATAATTCAAAGTTGATTCATACTCAGCCAGAATCCATAAAATGTCTAGATGGCTTATAGACATAACTATAAAAACTAAAATATATAAAACTCCTAGAATAAAGCACAGGAAATATATTTATATCCCAGAAAAAGGCAAAGATTTCCTGTTATTGTTGTTGCTAAGTCAGTTCCGACTCATAGCGACCCTGTGTAGGGTTCCTGAGGAGTAGCTGGTGAGCTTGAACTACCGAACTTTCTGTTAAAACCAACACTGCAGCCCAAAATATTAACCTGCAATGCCACACAATACTCCTGTTGTTGTTGTTAAGTGCCGTCGAGTCGGTTCCGACCCATAGCGACCCTGTACAGGGTTTCCGAGGGTGTAAATCTTTATGGGAGCAAAAAGCCTCATCTTTCTCCTGCGGGGCGGCTGGTAGTTTCGAACCGCTGACCTTAAGGTTCGCAGCCCGATTCGTAACCACTACGCTACTCTTAGACAGACATAAATAGCACTTTCCATAAAAGAAATATAATTTAGATTTCATCAAAATGTAAAACTACCTTTCTACAAAAGACAGCATTAATGTTAAACAAGTCTTCGACTGGATAAAAATACACAAGATATATACACCAAAAAGTTACTCATATCAAGACTACATAAAGAATTCATAAAAAGTCAAGCATGCAAATATAAAAATGGGAACTGTTTTTGGACAGAAAGTTCACAAAAGAGGATATACAAATGGCCTGTGGCACTGTGGGATAATGCACTGAACTGCAAGTTTGGTTGAATCACAAAGTCAGCATTCAAATTTACCAGATGCTTCTCAGAAATCCTGTATAGAGTTGCTTTGAGTCAGAACCAACTTGGCATCACATAAGGTATCCAAAACCATTAGTCATCAAGAAATAGGCAATCAAACCCACAATTATTTATCATTTCATTCTATGAGTTACCTAGAGAATGGCTAAAATTAAAGCAATAATAAAAAGCAATTAACAATACCAAATGCTTGGAGAAAAGTGGAAAAGCTGAATCTCTTTCATTGCTGGATGAAGTACAAAGTTGTATAATAACATGGAAAGTTGGCAATTTTAATTACCAAATAAATACTTATGCCCACAATACCTGTGTGAGAATATTCACTGAGGCTTATTTATATTAACAAAAATTGGCAGCAGCAAATAAAATGTCTGTCCAAAGGAAATCAGTAAACAAATTGTGGCAATATCCCTACTTTTCAGCACTAAAAAGAAGCAAACTAGTATACATTCAAACACATAGATGACTCTCAAAAGCACTATGCTGAGGAATTAAAAAAAAAAAATGTTGGTAACAAAAGAATACACACTATAGGTTTCCAATCTTATGGATTCTATGAAAGGCCAAAAATGAGACAAAGGACTAGAAATCAGAATAATTTTTGCTTCTAATGAGTAGGGGAAAAGAATGGAAGTGGGTAGAACAAGGAATATTCTAAAGGGAGGGCAATGCTCTATTTCAATCAGTTGGTTACCTGGGCACAAACTTCTGTCAAAATTCACTGAACTCTATTCTTAAGATCTGTACATTTTACTGTGTACCTAAACTTTAATTTTTTTAAAAAAATAAAGTTAAAAAAAAAAAACACATAGGATGGCAAAAAGAAGTTCCTTGCACCTGGTGAGAGTTTTTTTCTTCTGAAAGTGGTACAATTGGCAGCTATAAGTCCTTTTGGAGGAATTTTGGAAAACCTAAGAAGCCTATAATTTAGTGGTTCTTAAACTGGCTATTCATTGAAATCATTCAGGGAGTTTTAAAGCACAGAGGTGTCTGGGTCTCACCCTCAGAGATTCTGATTTAATTGGTTTTGGGGGTGGCCGGCCTAAGCATCAGGGTTTCTAAAAGTTCCCCTGGTATTAATTCTAATGTGCAACCAATATTGAGAATCACTCCTAAAACTATTACTGGTAGCTTGCTGTACTGCCTCCTTCATTGGGTAACATTTCCAAACAGATGATATTATTCATTGGGTAACATTTCCAAACAGATGATAGCAGGGCTTTAAACAAGCTCATTCTCTTTTGAACCTATGCAGAGAATTTGCGTAGTGGTTACGAATCGGGCTGCAAACCTTAAGGTCAGCGGTTCGAAACTACCAGCCGCTCCACGGGAGAAAGATGAGTCTTTCTACTCCCGTAAAGATTTACACCCTTGGAAACCCTGTACAGGGTCGCTATGGGTCGGAACCGACTTGACGGCACTTAACAACAACAACAACCCTATATATACTGAATCAGAATTGACATTTTAACAAGCTTCCTAAATGGTTCTTTTACATACTTAGGTGATTGTGATAGATCCCTGGTGATTCTTACATATGCCTGTCCATTATATCACTACCCTGCTGTGATTTCCATGAACATACATCTAAAACAACTGGTGTAAAGGTAGAAAAAAAGCACTCGACAATAACTGTTGTTGCTTGAACCATTGACCTTGCAGTTCAAACTAAGCATGTGGTCCAATGATTATCTTACAGCGCCACAACGGGATTCCTGTAGGATAATAAAAACAAGCTGCAGTCTCCCAGCTTAGATTTTTATCTGGACATCTACTCTTTTGTTGTTGTTGTTAAGCACCTTCGAGTCCTTTCTTACTCATAGCAACCCTATATAGGTTTCTGAGGAGTGGCTGGTGCGTTTGAATCACTGACCTTGTGGTTCAAACCAACAGTGCAGTCCAGCACATTAACCCACGGCACCACACAGGACTCCATTTCTAACAATTGGAAATATTAATCCACCACTGTGAAGTTTAAAGAAAGCTACGGCCATTCATTATCCTTTTTATCACTATATCCACAGTCCCTGACATATAAACATGTAATGAATGATAAAAAGATTTCCACCTCACTTGAAACTAAGTGCTTATGGGAATGATGAGTATGCCTATCATCCCCAACTGATGCACAGGAGGAAAAAAAAGACATGACAAAATTTCCCCCTTTCATTCAGGCCTATGGTGAAGAAGCAAGAACATTATTGGAGAAATCTGCTTTTGCACAACTCAACAAGCTATTGTTTTAGGGATACATCAACCAACAATACGACTAGTCATGGCTGATTGGAAAGATGGTGAGGTCTTTGCAATAGGGAAAATGAGGAAGATGAATTGTTTGAGCTGCTATTAATCATTGCTTATTGTTAAGTCCAGTCGAGTCGGTTCCGACCCATAGCGACCCTGAACAGGGTTTCCGAGGCTATAAATCTTTATGGGAGCAGAAACCCTCATCTTTTTCCCATGGAGCAGCTGGTAGTTTTGAACCACTGACCTTGCGGTTTGCAGCCCGATTGGCATCCCCTATGCTACCAGAGCTCCTTAATCATTGCTTATTATGAGGGTGCTATTACAAGCCTGTAAGCATCTCACCTCTCAAAAAATAGATGCAGGCCATTCTTAGATTTCATGAATTGCCTAAGAATAACACAGCACATCGACCTTTCATGGAGAGAACATGGAACAGGCAGCATGATTTAACACCAGCAAGTCAAAGTGTCCAGCACAATTTAACACTCCTTAACCTTTACCTTCTTAGACAGCTGTCCTGCCATTTATCTTTCTTTCTATTTTATTGATGTTATTTTATTGGTAATAACTAAAGAATGAATACCAGTGCTGAATCATGGATCTGTTTTCCATCACATGCAGATTAGGGCAAAGCTATTGCAACTTTGTGAGTTGAATGTTCCAGGAATCAACACTTGGAACACATTTCCTGGGATGAGGGATACAGAAGTTTGCAACTTTTCAGTTATTCCCTATTTATGAGTACTTTGACACTAGTAGTCACATTAAATACCCGACATAGCCCAGGACAGCCCTTCTTCTTCTTCCTCAGCCAAAAGGCAACTGAAGTCTGCAGAAAAATAGATACATTAAATCTAAATTAAAAAAATAATAATAATTTAAATTTTAA
>NW_006408531.1:29268972-29270198 GCF_000296735.1 Chrysochloris asiatica
ATTATTCTAAAGCTAAAAAATCTAAGGAAAAAACAAAAGGAAACTGTAGGCTACAGTGATATAGACTTCTGTTATGATTTGTATGTTTTATTTCATTTTGTTTTTAGAACAATTCTAAAGTAATAGACCATTTCAGAAGCATTACATATGTTCCATTGGATAAAGTACAAAGAAAAGCATCTCCATTTTCCTAATATATAGTACATAATGCAGCCTGGACCTATCCCAAGAAAAAGAAAAGTAATTTATAAGTCAAGAAGGACTCATAAGAATGAAGAAGGCATTCTATGTCCGTTTATAAGACTTGTATAGAAATATCTATGGTATAATGGTTAAAATAACTTGAAAATGGAGACCACATTTTTCTAAAAATAAGAGTAATATTTTTGTTTTAAATCCATCATCACATAAAATATAATGAAATTTTAAGCAATAACAACACTTTAGTAAATGACATTATTTTTGTTATTGAGACACAGATTGAAGCAGTTAGGAGACTGTTGGCTGACCTGAGACATTTTCTAGGTAAAGTAAACCTGGAGGCAGTGACTAACTTGAATTTAATATGTCAAAGTCATTTCAATAAAAAGGAAGTATTTCTGTGCAGAATTACAATCTGAGCATTTAGTAAGTTATATAAGTTATTTATTGTTGCATTACAAATTACCCCAAAATATTGTTGTTGTTAAGTGCAGTCTAGTCAGGTGCAATGCATAGTGACCTTCTGCATGATAGAATGAAACACTGTCTGGTCCTGCACCATTCTCACAATTGTGCTACACTTGGGTCCATTGTTGCTGGCCACTGTGCCAATCTGCTCTCTGTTATTCTCTGTCCCTCCACTTTACCAAGCATGATGTTCTTCTTCAGGGACTGGTCTCTCCTGATAATATGTCCAAAGTATGAGAGATGAAGTCTGGTCATCTTAACTTTTAAGGAGTATTCTGGTTGTACTTCTTCCAACACAGACTTGTTTGTTCTTATAGTAGGCCATTGTACCTTTAATATTCTCCAACACCATAACTCAAATGCATCAATTCTTCTACTGTCTTCCTTACTCACTGTCCAATTTTCACATGCATTTGAAGCTATTGAAAATAGCATGGTTTGGATCAGATGAACTTTAGTCCTCAAGCTAACATCTTTGATCCTGAACACATTAGAGAGGTCTGGTACAGAAGATTTGTTCAATGAAATATGTTGCTTGATTTCTTGACTGCTGCTTC
>NW_006408531.1:29270368-29272105 GCF_000296735.1 Chrysochloris asiatica
TGACTGATTTAGTATCAGAAGATAAGCCCCTCAGGTGGGAAGACACTAAAAATACAACTGGGGAAGAGCTGCAACCTTAGCATGGAGTTGACCATGATGGCATGAATAGAATAAAGCCTTCAGGACTTTAATTTGCTGATGGGACACAACTCAAAATGAAGAGAAAAGCTGTAAACATCCATTAATAGTTGGAACATGGAATGTATGAAGTATGAATCCAGGAAAGTTAGAAATTGCCAGAAATGAAATGGAACAAATAAACACTGATATTCTAAGCATTAGTGAGCTGAAATGCCCTGCTATTGGCCATTCTGAATCTGACAATCACATGGTTTGCTAAGTCTGAAATGACAAATTGAAGAGGAATGGCATCGCATTCATCACCAAAAATAACATATCAAGATCTGTGTTAAAACACAACATTGCCTGTGATAGGATAATATCCATATGCCTACAAGGAAGACCAGTTAATACCACTATTATTCAAATATAAGCACCAGCCATTAAAGTCAATGATGATGAAATTGAAGAATCTATCAACTTCTTCAGTTTGAAATAGATCAAACATGCAATCAATGTGTATTAATAATTACTGATGGTTGGATTGCAAAGGTTGGAAACAAACAGGAAGAATCAGTAGTTGGAAAATATGGCCTTGGTGATAGAAATGATGCTGGAGATCACATGTTAGAATTTGGCAAGACCAATGACTTCTTCATTGAAAATATTTTGTTTAAACAATATAAAAGATAACTATACAGTACTCATTTGACATAGTACTCATTTGATGGCTTGATGATCAGAACTCGACTAGAGGCAGATAAAAATATAAAAAATAAAAAATTTGATAAAAGAAACGAGGGTAAATTGCTACAATTTGATGAACTTGACGTGTACTCATGGAGTTAGTAACTTTAAATACCAACAGAGAGTGAAGGAGTCTTCACATCAAGTATTAATGCTATCCCCTCTGTACACAGGGTAGATAGGGATGGGCAACTTAGACATTAGCTAACTAAAATAAGGGGTCTATAAAGGCATGAAGTGACTGGCTTATAAGGTTTCAAGAGGGAGTTCAGTTTAAGAGTATGTGAGGGAAGATAGAGTCCCTGTTGAATAGTTTTCATCTTGTCTAATGGGTCTGGTAAAAAGAGATGGGGATAAGATTCTTTGTTTTTGTTTTTTTCAGATTTTCATTTTTTTAATCGGCTCCAAGAAGAACATCCTAAACACTACATGAAACACAACAGAATATTTTTTCTTCCAGTATTAAAAAAAAAAAAGACATTCACAAACATTTTTAAATCTCTTCTAAGATATAATTAGGGTTATGTTCTCAATGATCTCAATGTAGAGTTAAAAAAACACCTCTAAGTAATCATATTCTTAATTCAGATTTCCTATAGGTACTTTCAGAAATTGTTTTCTAACCAGGATAAAGAAACGTTGTGTACAAAATTTTTTAAATGTCCCTAGATACTCAATTAAAAAAAAACAAAAAAGAAAATCAGCCTGGCTGAAGTTTTTTGCCAGGATAATCCTGAGTGTCCAAACTAAAAAACTGGTAAAAAGAAAAATATCCAGACTCTACAAACATCTCAGAATTTGTCTTAAATGGGAGAAAAAAGTTTTAAAAACACATGGAGTTTACTAAAAGATCTTTAACAGGCTACCTTAGGAGCTTAATTAAAAAATAGAGGTTGATGTACTAAAACAAAGATGTTTCAGTGCAGCTCC
>NW_006408531.1:29275645-29293142 GCF_000296735.1 Chrysochloris asiatica
AGGTGCATTAATTGCATTGGCAAAGAACAAGGCTCTGGGAACTGATGGAATACAAATTGAAACCTTTCAACAAAATGATAAAGATTGGAAGCACTCAGTCACCTATGCAAAGAAATTTGGAAGACAACTATCTGGCCAATTGACTGGAATAGATCCATACATGTGACCATTCCAAAAATGGGTGAACCAACAGAATTCAGAAGTCATCAGACAATATCATTAATATCTCATACAAGTAAAATGTTCCCTGGGTGCAAAAATAACCTGAGTTAAGTAATACTGGGTCTGGTTACAATTCAGGATGTAAAATTGAACAAGATAATATCTATGCTCTTAATTTACTTTTTTGTTTGTTCCACATAAGAATATATAATTGTTTAAACAACCATAAGGCATATTCTGGAAGTCAGTCTCCTGAAAAGTTCAGTCTTTTTGATTACACTTTTTATTTCCTGCTAGAAACATAGAAGACGTTTAGTGAACATATAATTGAATAATAGCTGAATGAGTACATAAGTTATTGAAACATTAATAATTACATTAAGCCTCTTCAAGATGTAAAAGACCATACCCTGAGATCATCTTTAAGCTTTGAACCAAAAGTATCCCCTGAAATCTTGAAATTGAACAACAGGTTAACTTAACTGTATATTTCAGAAGGTGCTATTGGATAAGCACTGGACTGAAAAGTCAGTTTTAACCACAAAGTTGGTGGTTCAAACGCACTAGCTGCTCAAGGGTCACAATGAGTGGGAACTGACTCGACAGCACTTAACAATAGCAAATTACAATAAATATATGACATTTTAAAGAGATAGATTTAGGCTTAATGGAAATCAAGATCTTCAAAACTAAAGTTATTAAAAAACATAATGGACTATCTTGAAACCACATGATTAGCTTCTATTACTGAGATTCTCTGAGTGTTTAATGTTAAAAAAGTAGTATCTTCAAAGTACTTTGAAGCACTTTGATAATCAAAATATATTCAAAACAAATTTTCATTAGATATCTAGATTAGCATTTATTTGCCTTAAATATATTTATTTATAACTAGTTAAAACTTTTTCACTATACTCATTATAATAAATTTATCAAAATGTTTTTTACCCACTAAAGCAGCAATGAAGCAGCAAGCTAAGCCCTACAATGTTCGGTGGGCTTCTGTGGACCTGGGTGGAGACCTGGTTGGCCAGCAGTGTGGGGAGACCTGGGGACTCTTGGGCCCAGAGTCAGTGGCATGGCCACAGAGGACTAGAGTGGAGAGTGAAGCTACCAGCTTATAGGAAAAGAGGGCATATGCACAAGAACACTCACACTTGCAGATGGTACCCACCTGACCTGGCCTAGATGACTGGATGATCAGAGCTCAACCAGGAGAAGAAAGAATAGGGAAAAAAGAGTGATCTGATACAATTTGATGAACTTGACCTACACCTATGGATGCAGCAACTCAAAAGAGAGAGCAAATCCTTACAGCAAGAATCATTCCCACCCCCTCCACACACAGAGTACACAGAGATGAGCAACTTGGACATTAGATACCCAAAATGGGGGTGGGGAGGACTACAAAGGCAAGAAGTGATTGGCTTATAAGCTTTCAAGAGGGAATCTAGAGCCAGGGAACATGGAGAAAGGCAGAATCTCCAGTGAGTACAAAGTATCCAATCTGTCTAGGCGGAGCTGATAAATGAAATGCAGATGGGTCACTTGTGATACAATAGTGAATAATTGTTATCAGGACTGATTGTGAGGGTTGGAAATGTAAAGGTAGACGTTTTATAGCAAAGAAGGGAGTGATTAACTCTCCAGTCTAGGAGTGGAGGTCTCTAGGACCATCAACTGAGAAGAGCCAAGAGCGGGACCCTACCCAGAGAAGCAGGGATGCCTGAGATAGAGGCAGAGACGACGACGTGGAGTGAGGAAGCGGCTGGGGACTTTGGATCCAGAGAGGGAGAGGGACTGTGTGCTGAAGACTGGGGGGTGGAGTATAGGAGGTGGGTTTGTAAGGTATACCCTTTGGTCGGTTGATGATGCATGGAGGGGGTTGGAACCATGGCAATGAAACGATATACAATAGAATGAATGTAAAACTAAAGTTCTCTCATGTAAACTATCATATAATTCACAATAAAACATTTTTAAAAAATGTTTTTACCCACAATTCTATAATTAAAGTACAACCAGAACGCTCCTTAGAAGCCAAGATGGCGGGACTTGTCTCATACATTGGACATGTTATCAGGAAGGACTATTCCCTGGAGAAGGACATCATGCTTGGTGAAGTGGAGGGTCAGCATAAAAGAGGAAGACTCCCAAAGAGATGGATTGGCACAGTGACAGCAGCAATGGGCTCAAACATAGCAGTAATTGTGAGGATGGCACAGGACTGGGAGGTGATTCGTTCTGTTGTGCATAGGTTCTCTATGAGTTGGAATTGACTCCATGACACCTAACAACAGCATAATTACAGTGACACCTGGTGTGGCGCTGTAGAATAAGCATTAGAAACCACAAGGTCGGCAGTTCAAACCCACCAGCCTTTCCTCAGAAATCCTATACAGTGTCACTATGACAGACTTGACGACGCTTAACAACAACATGTAATTTAAGTGGGGGGGTGTTACAATCAACCTACATTAAGTGAACATTGATTTAGCAAATAAGTATCAGTGGTGAGTAACCAGAAATTGTGAGCTAAACTGATTTACAAATGCTGGGAACATAACAAAACAAAACATAACCTGGAGAGCCAAGAGGGAAGTAGAAAGGGAAAAGAAAGAGAAATTCTCAGCAGCCACCCAAAAGCGCATGACTGTGGCCTGAATTGCTCCTCGGGAATAAATAGTTCCTGGAGAGGAAAATTGTGGGTTAGATGTTACGGCCTAATTCTATTTCACAGCCCCTCAAGAATTCTGGTGTTCACTTCAGCCCATGTGGTCTCATCTAGTCTTACATATTTAGCCCACTGGAGGCAGAAAGAACATTATCTACAGATCAGGCATTTCTCAAGTCTCCCTGTAAATGATGATCTACCTCTTCACAACTAACTAGTGTTTTACTTCTGAGCAAGTGGGAACTATAACTCTGAGCTCCCTAAGACTATTCTAAGGTTGGCTTCCCGCATAAACGTCAACAATTTATTGATGGATCTCTTTAATATAAATGATATCAGAGGTGTAATGGGTGAAGTCACATTCCTCTTCATCATTATCTGAAGCTTTTTAGCCACTACCACTGCTATAGCATCCTTGCAAATTTCCAACTCTGTTTGAACATCACCATAGTCTATCCATTTTTGACAATGTCCTCAACTCCTACTATTTCACTGTCACTTTCTGAGCTAAGTCTGTACTGCTGTCTCTGTGCCAGCTATGTCATCTGCTAAAAAGTGGCTGCCCTGCCACCAAAGAGGGAATAACCGATTCTCCTTTAACACCGATGCTGAACTTCTACTTTCTCTATATTTAGACCACATAGCCAATATACTATTTTTTTTAATTACAACCAATTTTACCAGAAAGTTGCTACATACCAGATCCCTAATTGACATTGAAGAAATTAAGCAACATCTGCCTCAACAGGACAAAATTCTTTAAAATATTATCATTTAAAATTTGCTTCAAGAAAAATAACAGGCAAAAGAAAGGATATAAAACACATTAGTCACTTTAAAGAGGACAGAAGACAAACAATGACATAAATTTGAGAGTGTTCACATATGATGAAAATCTCCATATGGCCTTTTTTCACAGATGAATTCTGTGATGAATTCACAGATGAGTGAGTCATCATTCAAATATTATCAAGGACAGAATCGACAAGACAAAATGCAATTATTCCTAAAGAGGATCTCTTCTAAACAACTTTAATAATTTGTGGAATTAGGAAGAAGTGGATATGATTGATTCAGGAAAATCTGAAAAAGATTAGATTGGTGTTAAGATAAAGAGTGTTAAATTTGGGGAGTTGTTGTTTCAAGCCTAATGTCTGAATCTGTTGAAGTTTGTTTATTAACAGGGTAGACTAGTTACTAACCAGACATTGGAATACATCTTGAGAAATTTTATGTTCTCTTTAACTGACAAAGTTTGCTATGAATTTAAGTATCATTCATCTTTAACCCCAAAGGGCTCCTCACACCTGGGCACCCACCCAAATGCTATTTAAATTCACATCTTAATGTGACTAAGTTATATGTTATGCATAATAAAAACTAGGGGTCCACTAAATGTTTTTACTTCATAAATGATATAACAAGTAGAGAAAGGAATTTCTGTTTTGTTTGTGTTCTTTGTATTTTTTATGATCTAAATTTTCCACTCAATGTCTCAAACAAATCTACTTCTACGTGTAAAAAAGATGAGTTGGAAGAATGAGACTCTTGTAAAAAAACAACATAATATCAGAGTAAGGTTTTCCTTCGGTAGTACTGATATTCAGGTCCTGTGTCTGCCAAAACCCATTTATTTAGGAAATATCTTTTTCCTGCTGTTCTTTCAACATGCACTAAACTAAAAACAAGTTATTGTTTATAACAATAACTCTGGAGAGGTGTAATATATAACAGTGTCAAGGAGAATAAGACTTCCTCCCCACTGTTTATCATTGGTATCCATGGCTTTAAATTTAACTCAGCCCAGTCTTACTACTTTTTTGTTGTTTTGTTTTTTAATTCTTATTTAATAGGGCATCAGGAAATTTTCTGAAGACAATGACAGTGCTTCCCTTGAAGAACTGATAATTTCTAAGAGCTGTGATATAAGATTTTCAGAATTTCATGGTGTTCATCCTGTGGGATCCAGAACTTTCTATAATGTTTAAAGCCAGGGATTCCAATGATCTACTGGGCAAGCCATGCATAAAAGCCTTGCTGAAGTCTATCTAAGGTCAGGGTGATGGCTATGTCAGCACAGTAATAATAATTTTTTAAAAATATGAATGGTAAATATAGGCTCTCAGGAGATAGCACTGTTCTGGGTGGAAATGATACAGCATAAGCCATGTTTTAAAAGTTGCTGAATTCTCCATAAAATAATTTTCTTCTCACAAACACCATTCAAGAATGGAGATCCTACCCATGGTAGGCCAGTCCAAGGAAAGTGGAAGGAACTTTTGACCTTGCAGAAAAATGCAAAATAAATAACTCTCTACAATTTCTATTAAGCCTGGTTGTTTTAAGATACAAGTTTGGGTCAAATGCTTATAGTACTTGGTGGCCGTGGAGTCAGTTTTGACTCTTAGTGACCCTGTACAGGGTATCCAAGACTGTAAGTCTTTACGGGAGCAGAAAACCTCATCTTTCTCCCACGGAACAGCTGGTAGTTTCCAACTGCTGACCTTGCGGTTCACAGCCTGATTCGTAACCATTACACTACCAGAGCTCCTTTATAGTGCTTGGGTGCTAACTGAAATGTTGAAGTTTGACTTTACCCAAAGTTGCCTCAGAAGATAGCCCTAGTGAAGTACTTTAAAAATCAGCTGTTGAAAATTCAATGGTACGCAACTCTACTATGAAATATATGGGGCTGTCATTAATTGGAATTGACTCAACAGCAACTAGTTTTGTTTTGTTTTAAAAGCATGTTGTGCTGTAGGATAACCACTGGATTGCTAACTGTAAGGTCTGAGCTTCAAATCCACCACCAGCTCCTTGGCACTTAACAACAACAACAATAATAATAACAATAAAATAGTTGTAATAAAATATTTATTTATCTAGCACATAGAATTCAATAAATGATCATTCTCTTTCCCTTAATGTATTCTATTTAAAATGACACATATTAAGCCTCAAGTTTCTCTTAGTTTAAAAGACAAACCAATAGAAACCTAAACCCACAGCCCTTGAGTTGATTCTGACTCAATGTGACCCTGTATAGGGGTTTCCAAGACTGTAAATATATATGAAAACAGACAGCCTCATTTTGCTCCAGAGAAATGCTGGTGAGTTTGAACCACTGACTTTCATGTTATCCCTCCAATGCCTCACCCACCAGGGCTTCTTAAAAGGCAAACCAAGTATTGTTTAATGTTGAGCAGCACATGCAAAACAGAGACCCTTAATTCTTTCTCCATACAGAGTGAATCAGCATCCTGCAATGTACCTATCTATGGCTGCTATGTGAGAATGTGTAACTTTTTTTATTAACATTGCTAAATTGAGTGTTGAAATACCTGTGCCTAGTTAACTAATTTATTTCAAACCAAGGGACAACAAACATAAAAATATACTGTATTGTTAGGTGTCATTGAGTAAGTTCTGACTCACAGAGACCCTGTAGAGGGTTTCTGAAACTGCAAATCATTTTTTTTTTACCTTAACTTTTTACTGTAAAAATATCATTAGTTTTACATTCAACAAATCATATACTTTGTGACTAACTGTGATTGTCACAACTGTAAAGGTAGACGTTTTGTAACATAAAGAGGGGAATAGTTAATCCTACATTCCAGGAACCGAGAACCTTAAGACCATCAGGGAGAAGAGCATGAGCAGAATGTGGAAGCGTATCCAGAGAAGCAGCGACACCAAAATGGAGGCAAAGATGAGAAGAAGGAGAAAGAAAGCAGCTGAGAACTCCAGACTCATGGACAGAGAAAGGCTGTGAGCGGGCAGCCAGGTGCTGATGGCCAGGAGGCAGGCATGCAGAATGCGTCCTTTGATTGTTTCAATGATTCCTGGGTGTTTTTGTGTACATCCCCACCCCTACCAAAAAATAAACAAACAAAAAACCCAGAGGGATTCTATTCACAGAGGAAATTGTAATCATTGCAATGAAATGATGAATGTAAAACTGATGTTCTCCCATGTAAACTCTCACTCAATTCACAATAAAAACTTCTTTAAAAAATCATATACTTTGTTTCACTACAATGATTACAATCCCCTCCATGCACCATCAGTTAACAGTACACAGAGAGGAATACATTGTAAAGTGAATTGAGGTAGAGTTCAAAATTATTTACAGGAACAAAAAGCCTTTTTTTTTTTTTTTTTACTACAGAGTGGCTGGTGGGTTTGAACTGTTGAATTTGTGGTCAACAGTCCAGTGCAGCAAGTGCCTAATGAATGATTTTGAGGGTGAAAACAATAATATAGCAAAGAAGGCAAACACAGCCTTAGGTTTGCAGCCAAAGTTAAAATAAAAATCTAGATTCAGAGCAGCCCATCAACCTTAAAGAGAAGTCTCAGAGAAAACTCAATGGAACTCTTAAGGGCCAATCATTTTGAGTTTTAAGAGAGCAGAATATTTTCAACTGACAGTTGCTTCCCTTTTAGAATCCCAGTCCATATGAGTGGGCTTAAAAAAAAATAGTGAAAAAATTCCATTACCTTTTCATTCAATTTTTCTTATGGACGTTTTAGTTTCCCTTGTATTAATGAGCCTTCCTATACCCTGAATCATGGAGAACAATTAGGGGTAACTGAAAAAACAGGAATCTGAAAAGAATTTATCTACACAACTCTTAAAGCCCTCTTGGCATGCCTTATAGAAATCTGCAGTGCTGGGGTACTGAGGTAGTGCTGGCTCCATCCTGCTGCTCAGGCCTGGAGCCCACCGTAGTGAGCCCAGATGTTAGCATCAACTCTCAAAACTGTAACTAGGTGGAGGTCAATGTCTGGGCCAAACCTTTGGAGATGAGTGAAGTAAAATGTCAACTTTTTCCAAACTAAACATTGTTTTTCACAAAGTGTTGGAAAATCTGTTGAACTTTGAAAAATTATAGTGAAAACAGGTATCCATTGTGGAAGTACTACAGAAAATTAATATTTCAGCTTGGGTTTCTATTATTAATTATGTTGTATTCTTAATGAAATCACCTCCTACTTACTTATAAGGCGATTAGCTCTCTGGAGAGGCCTGTTAAGGACTCTCGGGATAAGATTCATACAAAAGTGAAACACGGAAATTCATGAGTGATGAGGAGTATCTTAACTTCACTATTTTGGACCAAAAATAAATAAATAAATAAATAAAAGCATAGCTTATAGATTTTCATCCAGTCATTATTTTGTATTGACAGATCACATTCGTTATAAACGTATAATATTTAACAGGATTAATTTAAATGTATCCAGAAAATACAATAACCAACGTCTCCTTAAATCACAGGTTAATCACAGAAATGTGTGTTGATCATTTCTTTCTAAAAGATTGTAATACACTGTTATTGCAGTTAAATGCAAACGTGGAATATGACAAATATACATTTCAGTTATCTACTAATTTGGGGCAAGTAACTAAATTTTTCTTTTAGTTTCAGATTCAGATGAACAAATAGCCTTGATAATAGTAATTCTTAAGTGGAAGTGTCTTAGAATTCCAGAGGCTATGTGGCATTGTTATAAGTATATCTGGTGTACAGTTGTTGTTGTTAAGTGTTGTTGAGTCAATTCCAACTCATATTGACCCTGTATGGGGTTTAGCAGTCCAGTGTGTATACTACAGTGGCACACCAGGGCTCTATGGTATGCAGTAGATACCTATCAAAGTGGTTCTGATATGGTTCTATAGGATCAGCCCTGGACTGTGAACGACAAGGTCAGCAGTTCAATCCCACCAGCTGCTCCTCAGAAACCCTAGACAGGGTAACTATGAGTCAGAACTGACTCAATGGCACTTAACAACAACAACAATAACTTATTACCAAAGGAATCCTGGCGATGTAGTGTGTAAGACTCAGCACTTAGAGGTGCTGAAAGGTTGCAGGGACTCAAACTCAACAGCTGCTCCAGTAAGAAATATGTAGCAGTCTGCTTCATTAAATATTATGTTGTTAAATAGTTACAATTCATCAGGACCCTGTAAAGGGTTTCCTAGGAGCAGATGGTGAGCTTGAACCACTGATCTTGCAGTTCAAACTCACATCGCAGTGCAGCACATTAATCTGCAGCACCACACCAGGATTCCATCATTAAATATTACAACCTTGGAAACCCTTTGGGACAGTTCTACCCTGTCCTACGTATAGGGTTGTTAAGAGTCAGCAAATAAGGTACACTTTCATTGACAATACTGTAGTTGTTCCCTACAATTTTACGAGTCTAACTCCTGGTAGATGGCTAACCTAACTCTTGTTTTCGTTTTTGTTGTTGTTAGGTGCCATTGAGTTGGTACCAACTCATAGCGACCCTATGCATAGCAAAACAAAACACTACTCAGTCCTGGGCCAACCTCACAATTGTTGCCATGCTTGAGCCCATTGATGCTGCCACTTTTGAGTACCTACCAACCTAAGGGCCTCATTTTCCAGGACTATATCTGACAATGTTTCTCTGTTATTCATAAATTCTCTTATTCTGCTAGCACAGAGTTAACAGACTGGGAATTACAAAATAGGGATGCCTTAAAACTAAGATGCAATTGAACATATCATTTCCTCTCAAATTCCATTGGTAACAATGAGTCAGATGGCCATTGTTGTTGTAGTTGTTAAGTGACATCCAGTCAGTTCTGCCTCATAGAGATCCTGCATAGAATTTCCAAGGAAAAGCTGGTGAGTTTGAACTGCCAACTTTGTGGTTCAGACCTACCTTGTGGTCCAGAACTTTATCCTAAAGTACCATATCAGGACTCCTAAGACTATAGGATGGTCTTGTTAAGTGTTGTTAAATCAATTCTGATTTACAGCGACCCTGTATAGGGTTTCCAAAGAGCAGCTGGTGGGTTTGAACCACCAACCTTGTGGTTGGCAGCACAGTGCTGATCCTACAGCACCACACCAGATTGTCATAGCTGGCTGCAATAATGAATTAGTCATCTTCTATTCTATATTAAGGAATCCAGGTGTGGTGCCATAGAAAAAGCACTCAATCTCAAGGTCAGTTTGAACCACAAGGTCGGAGGTTCAAACTCACCAGCCACTCCTCTGGAACCTTATATAGGGTAGCTATGAATTGACAATAACTCAATGGCACTTAACAACAAACAAGCCTGTATTATAAAAATGGAGTAAGGATTTTGCTACTCTGGTATCTTTATCTTTTAGATGAATATCATTAATAAAAATAATAAGATGCATTGATAATTACTGGTGATTGGAAAGCAAAAGTTAGAAATATGCAAAAAGGATCAGTAGTTGGAAAATGTCACCATGGTGACAGAAATAACTCCAGAGATCACATGATAGAATTTTGAAAGACCAACAACTCATTCATTGCAAATACCTTCTTTCAACAACATAAACAGGAGTGGACTGCTAACCAGAGGTTGAGCCCACTAGCCGCTTCATGGGAGGAAAATGAAACTTTCTGCTCCCACAGAGAGTACAGCCTTGGAAACCCTACACAGGGTCTCTGTGAGCTGGAATCAGCTTGTTGTTATTTAACGACAGCAGTGATAGAGATGACATGCACAGAAATCAAAGAGACTACCACAGGAATCAAACAGAATGCATCTGTGGAAAGAGAGTATGGAGAAGCTCAAATATCATCAGTCAGAACCAACTGTGGAACAGACCATCAATTGCTCATATGCAAGATCTAGTTGCAGAAGAAAACATTTATAAGAAGCTCACAAGGGCCAAAACATGACCTTGAATATATCCCACCTGAATTATTCTGTTTCATCATCACAGGGTTTAATGGTTGCTGCATAAATTTGAGTAATAGTGGTACTAATTGGCCTTCCTTGTAAGCATATAGATATTATCCTGTCACAGACAGCATTGCATTTCAAGATAAATCTTGCAATGTTCTTGTTGACAATGAGTCTGATGCCATTCTCCTTGAATTTGTAAACCATAGGATTGTCAGATTCAGAATAGTCAATACCAGTCCATTTCAGCTCACTATTGTCTAAGATATTGAACTTTTGCAATCCATTTCATTTTCAAAATGATGTTTGCAACTCTTTCTCCTTATTTGAAGTTGTGCTCTATCAGCAGATCACAAGTTTACTCTATTCACATCATTATTGTCAACTCTACTTTGAAGCGACAGCTCTTCCCTAGTCATATTTTGAGTACCTTCCAACCTGAGGGATTCTTCTTCTGGCACTATATCTGAAAACGTTTTGGTGCTCTTCATAATGTTTTCATCTTCTGGTACTGTACCTGACAATGTCCCATTTCTATTCTTAAAGTTTTCATACTCTCAGAAGGCAGAGTTCCATCAATGTATATGCTTTTGCAAAGTAGTTCTACCACTCAGAATGTTGTACTTAATTGTATTGCTTCCATATAGGTGACTTGTAATTATTTGAAACACTTCACAAGATTTTGCCTAATTTAGGCTTCTTATATTGAAATTTTCAGTTGAAATTCTTGGGTTTTTGTTAACTGTTGTCAAATACATTGTAACACAGAGTATCTATGGACATGCAAAGTTAATTTTCAGGTGATCACTACCTTCTTCCGAAATAGGTTTCTTCCCAAAATAAATTCTTCACCTCAGAAACCCGGAATCTGCATGTTAAAACAGACATCCTGACATGGACAGATCCTCAAAAGACTTGCTAAGGGACCCTAAATTTCTGACTCCCAGAGCAACATCAACTTAAGTGTTCTGAAACCATTAAAAGCACTATTTGAGGAATGAAACAACTCATAGGTTCTAGATTATAGATAGCTGTCCTCTGGAATATTATTTTTAAATTTAGCAAAGTTGGGAATATTTTGTCTCCCAATAAAAACTAAACAAAATAAAAATCGTATTAAAAAAATGGAATGGAAAAACCCTTTATATTTGTCTAAGTAATTTGATTACTTAGGAAGTTAGTTTGCTAAAAATTAAGTAATAAAACAATTAAAGGTACAGCTGCTCTAGCCATACAGTTTGTAGATTTAATTCATATGAGCTGTATCAGGAAATATAAAATTTCTGTCAACCAAGTCTATAGTCTCCTTCAATCTCCCTTTGATGTTGTTTCTCCCCATGTGTTTATTAATTGGGTCATCTCTTCATTTTCTTTCCCATTCAATTCAAAGTCACTTCTATTGTAGCATATACAACTTGAAAATGCTTCTTCTTCTTTTTTATCCTACTTCAAACTCTTCCTGGTCTAATTTTTCCACAATATAGCTATCTAAAGCTATTTTCCCAATTTCTGTTTCCTCAACATTAACTGTCAACCTCACTGGGCATTATACATTCAGCTGATTTAATATCCCTTATGTTTCCCAAGTCATAGTTACAAGAAAGCCACTTCAAAGAAGCTTTGAAATAATAATAAAAATATTTCCCTTTTGATATATCTTACTCACTTGTATATCCATTCAGAAAACAGACACTTATACACATAGCACTGTGAGGCATATAACTATAGATATGGCCTTTCCAACTCAGTTTTAATCATGTTGGAGAGAAAACCTACCTAAAAGACAGCTGTGTTTGTTGTTAAGTGCTGTCATGTCAGTTCCAACTCATGACAACCCTGTGTAGGATCTCTGAGGAGCAGCTGGTGGGTTTCAACTGGTGACCTTGCAGTTCAAACCAACCATGTGGTAGAGTGCATGATCCTGAAGTGACACACCAATACTCCTTAAAGACAGTGTAAGTGTCATATAAGTGGTGCAAAATAATTTTTTTATACATATCAGCCATTAACATTTTTAGTCTCTCAGTTTTCATGGGAAGCTGCTATCCTGGTTGTACTTCCTACTGCCTACCAAGTACCTGTAAATCTGCATGAATATGAAGAAGCAGGCCAGCTTGACCAATCCTGCCACAAAAGTCCACTTAAATCATATGTAATCCACATAACTGAATGAAAATCCATATTGCCTCAATTTTCCTCCCTTGATTTCAGCATGCCTTCAATTACTGAAAACATTGGGTATAAACAAGACATTTAAAGCAGAAAACAATTTGGTCATGAAAAAGGGTACAGAGAAAAGAACAAGATTTTTCCAACTAAAATGTTTTTTCAGTTTAACCTTCAAGGCATCATATCTGAAACATAGATATGAATCAGAGAGAAGAGGTGAGAAACTGCTAAATTCAGTGCCAAAAGAAGGTGGTTAATCCACAGTGATTCAAGCAGAATCATTTTACAGTGACAAAATAAAAGTCATGAACAAGTACAAAGCAAATTGAAAAACCCCAGAGAAATAGGATGGAATTTAGCACAAGACAATGGTGTTCAAACATTTTGTTCACAAATTCTAAAATTAGGTTGTTGTTGTTGTCAGGTGCCATTGAGACGGAACCAACTCATAGAGACCCCATGCACAGCAGAACGAAACAATGTCTGATACTGGGCCAACCTCACTACCGCTGCCACACTTGACGCCATCAATGATGCCACCTGGCTGATCTATCTCATTAGGGGCCTTCCTCTTTTTCTCTGACCCTCCATCTTACCCAGCATGACATCCTTCTCTAGCAACTGTTCCCTCCTGACAATATGTCCAAAGTATGAGAGACGAAGCTTAGCCATCCTGGCCTCCAAGGAGCACTCTGAAGAAGCTCTGGTAGCGTTGTGGTTAAGAATGTGGCTGCGAACCTCAAGGTCAGCAGTTCAATACTGCCTCCCCTTTCATGGCAGAAAGATGAGGCTTTCTCCTCCCATCAAAATTAGATACCCCTTTATAATTTTTTTAAGTTAACAGCTAAAGTATTCATTATAAATTGAAATATTTTCAAAGGATATAATTTCTGGAATATCATATATGTTGGCTTTAAAATAAAGTTTTTTTTATCACTCTGATATATATATATGTTGTTGTTAAGTGCAGTCGAGTTGGCTCCGAGTTGGGTCTATGTAGTACATTCTATGTAGTACATTCTATGTAGTACATTCTATGTAGTACATTACTATGTAGTACATTACTATGTAGTACATTACTATGTAGTACATTCTATGTAGTACATTCCTGGTACGACATATAGGATAAGCGCTGCATCACTAACCACACAGTTGACAGTTAAACCTCACCAGCCACTCCTTGGAAATCCTATACATAGGGCCACTATGGGTCGGAACCAACTTGATGGCACTTAACAACAATAAGAAGTATCTCTCGTATGTGATCGTTTATCCCTCCCACTTCCATCCTGGTACGAGTCCTGATGTGGCACTGCAGGATATTACACTGGACCACAAAGTCAGTTTGAGCTGCCTTTTAGAAACCATATACAGGGTCGCTATGATTCAGAACTGACTCTACAGCATTTAACAACAGCAACCCACTTCTATTCTGATAGTCATCAAAGAATGTTGTTTTCTATGTGTCAACCTATTCTTCACTTTTTAAAAGGAGGTTTCATACAATATTTATTCTTCTGTGATTAGCTTATTTCACTCAGCATAATGTTTTCCAGATTTTGTGTAGAATTTTCATGTCCATAATCATGAGGAATATTGGTATTTAGTTTTCTTTTTTGATGATATCTTTGTCTGGCTTGATATCACAGTTATGCTGGCTTCAAGAACATACTAGTAAGGATTCCTTCCTTTTATCTGTTCTGGAATAGCTTAAGGAGACTTGGCATCAATTCTTCCATGAATAATGGGTAAAACTCTCCAATATATTCATATGGAAATGGGCTTTTTTTGTTGTTTACTGGTCATTACTTTTTTAATTAAAATTTCAATTTCTTCTTTTATTTTGAGTCTTTTTAAGTTTCTGCCTTTGTGTTAGTTTAGGTTTCTAGAAATATATCCATTGTTGTATGTTTTCAAATTTATGAAACTAAGTTTTCATAATATTCTACTATGATCATTTTCATGTCAGTTGTTTCTTATTTTGCTTATTTGCATATTCTCATTTTTTTCCTTTGTCAGTTTGGCTAGAGTTTCGTAAATTTATTGATCCTCTCAAAGAACAACTTCTATTCTAGGTGGCACTATTATTTTTTCTGTTTCCTATTTCACTTATTTCTGCACTGACATTTATTATTTCCTTTCTTCTGGTGACCATACACTTATTTTCCTGCTCCTTTTCGATTTCTTTGAGATGAAGAATTAAGCAATTTGTTTTGGCCCTTTCTTGTTTTTTGATGCATGCATTTGTTACTATAAATACTCCTCTGTTTTCCAAATAATTTAATATATTGTATTTTCATTCTCATCTGAGTCTAAGACTTTCAAGTTTCATTTTTAATTTCTTCTGTTACCCAGTAGGTGATAATCAGCTTCCATATATTTCATTTTTTCTTTGTTTTTTTTTAAATTGATTTCTAGTTTTATGGTGTTATAATCAGATAGCATAGGGAGCTCTGGTAGCGTAGTGGTTACGAATCAGGCTGTGAAACTCAGGGTCAGCAGTTCGAAACTACCAGCTGTTTCATGGGAGAAAGATGAGGCTTTCTGCTCCCATAAAGATTTATAGCCTTGGAAACCCTGTACAGGGTCTCTATGAGTCGGAACTGACTCCAAGGCACATAACAACAACAACAATCAGATAGCATGCTTTGTTTTATTTAATTTTGCTTAACTTATTGAGGTTTGTTTTGTGGCATAAAATATGTCTTATTCTGAAGAATAATTCATGTGCATTGGAGAAGAATGTTTACTGTTGTACTGTTGGGTGGTGTATCTAGTATGTCTATGAGGTCAAGGGGGTTGATGGTGTTATTTAGACCTTCTGTATCTTCGTTGAATTTCTTTCTAGTTCTGTCTATCATAAAAAATGGGCTGCTAAAGTTTCCTGCTTTTTTTTTAGATCTGCTTATCTTTCCTGTTTGTTAGATCTTGTTTTATGTATTTTTTGTGTCTGCCATTAGGTGGATACATTTTTATTACAGCAGTGAATAAGGAAGATCGTAGAAGAATTGATGCCTTTGAGTTGTGGTGTTGGAGGAGAATACTAAAAGTGCCATGGACTAACAAAAGAACCAACAGATCTGTTTGGGAAGAGGTGCAGCCAGAGTGCTCCTTGGAGGCCAAGATGGCTAGACTTTGTCTCTCATACTTTGGACATATTGTCAGGCGGGAACAGTCGCTAGAGAAGGATGTCATGCTGGGTAAGATGGAGGGTCAGAGAACAAGAGGAAGACCCCCAACAAGATGGATCAGCCAGGTGGCATCATTGATGGCATCAAGTGTGGCAGCGGTAGTGAGGTTGGCCCAGGATCGGACATTGTTTCATCCTGCTGTGCATGGGGTGGCTATGAGTCAGTTCTGACTCGATGGCACCTGACAACAACAACAACAATGTGACCCTTTATTCATTCATTATATAATGACCTTTGACTCTTCTGGATTTTTACATAAAGTTGATTTTATCAGATCTAATTTTTGCCATTACTGCCCTCTTTTGGTTTACTGTTTGCTTTATGTATCTCTTCCATCATCTGATTTTTAACCAATTTATGTCGCTTTGCTCTTACTAGCAACACACTGATGGTAAATGTCTTGGTTTGTGTTTTCATCCAATCCACCATCCTCTGTCTCTTGACTGGTGGATTTAAACCATTCACATTCAGTTTGATTATTTTATAAGTATGAATTTGTTGCTGTTGTTGTTAGGTGTTGTTGGTACAGTCCAACCTGAGGTGCTCGTCTTATGGTACTATATCTAACAATATTATGGCTGTTGTGTGGCACTGTAGGATAAGCACTGGAAAGCAAGCTTGATTTGAAATGCAAGGTGGTGATTCAAACTCATCATCCACTCCTCAGAAACCCTATATGGGGTCACTATGATTTGGAACTAACTTGACAGCATTTTGCAACAACATTCATAATGTTTCAAAATTCAATATTCTGATGCTATCTGACAGTGTTCTACTACTATTTATAAGGATTTCAGGGGCTAAACTTTCAGAAGTAGTCTTCCTCTTCTTCTTCCTAGTCTAGCTTAGTCTAGAAGCTCAGTTGAAACCTGTTCACCATAGGTGTTCCTGCTCGTATTTAAAACACTAGTGGCATAGCTTCCAGCAAGCAACCATAGTACAACAAACTGATAGATGCCTAGTCAAGTATGAATTTACTTCTGCTATTTTGTTATGCTTTTACTGAGTCTATAGAGTTTTCTTCTTTATTTTGATGAGTAGACTTATTAATTTTCTTTGTGGTAACTCTGAAATCTATCTTTATCTTCCTAAACTTAGCACAACAATATCTTGATATTGTCTTGAGTTCCTCTCCATATGAAAGTTCTATTATGTAATTTTATCCTCCTTTTTGTTTAGCAGTTGTCATTATTTACAGATTGATACTTCCCATTTCCTATTTTTAGTTTTGTAGCTTTAGTTTAATTTTGAGAATTCTTTATATAAATTAGTGTTTGTTAGATGTTATTGTGTGTATTCATCTCAGATTGTTATCCGGTGCCATTAGGTCTCTATATGAAGGATTCTCTTTTAATATTTCTTAAAATGTTGATCTGGTATTTGCAAATCCGCTTATTCAGAAATGTTCTAGCATCACAATCATATTTGAAAGACAATTTTACTAGCTATATGATTCTTGGATGGCAATTCTTATCTTTCAGTATTTTATCTATGACATCTCACTGCCTTCTTAACAGAAAATTTGTTTAAAAAATTTTTAATTTACACAACTCCTACACACCATATTTAATCTGGGGTGCTGCTCCCAGCCTTCTG
>NW_006408531.1:29298974-29302475 GCF_000296735.1 Chrysochloris asiatica
AATAACAGCAAAGATAAAAAAAAAGTTCAGGACAATAAATTCTGGTGGGGATATGATGAGACTGGGACACTCCTGCATTGCTGGTGGGACTGCAAAATGGTCCAACCTCTCTGGAAAGCAATAAGGCGCTTCCTCAGGTTGAAAATAGAAATACCATTCGATCCAGCAACTCCTCTACTTGGTATTTACCCACAAGACAAACAAGCCACAACACGGGAAGATATATGCACACCAATGTTCATAACTGCACTATTTACAATAGCAAAAAGATGGAGTCAGCCAAAGTGCCCATCAACTGAAGAATGGATAAACAAGCTGTGGTACGAACACAGAATGGAGTATTATACTACCTTGAAAAATAACAAGGAAGCTGCATGCGACTTCCTAACATGGAGGAACCTTAAGGGCATTATGTTGAGTAAAATTAGTCAGTCACAAAAGGAAAAATACTGCATAGAACCACTAATGTAAAAGACTAAGAAAAAGAACCCATACTAATCCACTAAAGTGGATTCTTAGCTGGTTGCTAGGATGTAGGGGTAGGGATAGGGGTGGGAGGGGAAGGTAGAGCACAGGGCAGGGAATAGACACAGGATAATTTGGGTATTGGGGAGGGGGGCAATATACAAGTAGGGAGAGGGGAATCGAAGAACAAAGTAGATGGGTGAACAATTAGACAGCTATGAATGGGCTAAATGGGACAGAGGTAAAAAACAATGTAGGCACAGCTTTAGAACAACAGGGCTCTGGAATACAGACTGAGACATGGATGGAATGGGGAAAAGGGGGGGATAATGTTAAGATGCTTGGCTGTCTTTTGAATCATGGTTTCCCTTGCATTATATTATAAAACAGACATTGGAGGGGGAGAGAAAGGAATAGCCAGAAATATCTCCGTGGAAAGCTTGTAAACTCGTCTTCTGCCTATAACGGATTGGAATACCTAAAATGGGGCTACAATGTGTCCAGTGAAGGAGGTTTCCTGAGGAGCCTCTGCATTGCATGGGAGTATAGGTGGAAGCCCGAACCACATCTAGACCTTCAGAGACGGGAAATCTTCCACTGGGAAGGACAAGCAGACCAGCCGGGAGCAGCTAGAAAACCAGAAGGTACTTCTTAAAAGAAGAACCTACAGGAAAAATACAAAACAATAAGGGTAGTCCGATTGTTACCACAAGAACATGCAGGTTGCTTGCCCAGGAAACATCAAGGCAAGTGGTCGGAGCCTCTCAGTGCAAATTCTCTTCCAAGGCTAAAACACAAGGGAAATATATGCTTTGACTGGCAACTACCCACATCACCCATAAGGGGAAGTGACCGAAGAACAATTAAGTGGAGAGCTAAGCCCTACATCGTTCAGCAAACTACTGTGAACCCGAGTGGAGACCTGGTCAGCAGCAGCTAGGCAAGACCTGGGGACTCATGGACTCAGAGTCAATGACACAGCCACAGAGGACTAGAATGGAGAGCGGGGCGGCCTGCCGATAAAAAGAGGGCAGACAGACGCACTTAGCTGTCTTTTGAAGCCACACTTGCAGATGATACCCACTTGACCTGGCTGCAATAACTGGACGAACAGAGCTCAACCCAAAGAAGAAAGAAGAGGAAAAAAGTGTCATCTGATACAACTCAATAAACATGATCTACACCTATAAAGGAGCTCTGGTAGCATAGTGGTTATGAATCGGGCTGCTAACCTTAAGGTCTGCAGTTTGAAACTACCAGCTGCTCCACGGGAGAAAGATGACGCTTTCTGCTCCCGTAAAGATTTACAGCCTCAGAAACCCTGTGCAGGGTCGCTATGGGTCGGAACCGACTCGACAGCACTTAACAACAACAACAACAACAACAACAACAACAACACCTATAAATGCAGTAGTTCGAAAGAGGAAACAAATCCCTGCTGCAAGAACTATTTCCACCCCCTCCACACAAAGAGGAGACAGGGATGGGCAACTTGGACATTGGCTACCCAAAATGGGGGGAGGGATACAAAGGTAAGAAGTGACTGGCTTACAAGCTTTCAAGAGGGAACCTAGATACAAAGGATGTGGAGGAAGCTAGAGTCTCCAGTGAATAGCATCCAGCCTGTCCAGGAAGGGCTGATGAAATGAAATACAGATGGGTTTCTCCTGATGCAAATGTGAATAATTGTTATCAGAACTGATTGTGAGGGTTGGAAATCTAAAGGTGGACATTTTATAGCAAGGAGGGGAGTAATTTACTTTTCAGTCTAGGAGCAGAGGACCCTGGCACCATCAATGGAGAAGAGTGGAGAGTGGGATCCTACCCAGATAAGCAGTGAGGCCTGAGATGGAGGCAGAGAAGATGACGTAAAGAGATGGAGTGGCTGGGGACTTGGGATCCAGAGAGGGAAAGGGGCTGAGGGCTGGGGGGAGAGGGAGCAGGCTTGCAGGGTACACCCTTTGGTTGGGTGAGGATGCATGGACTGGATGGTAACTATGCCAATGAAACGATAGATGAAAGAATGGATGTAGGACTAATGTTCTCCCATGTAGACTATCACACAATTCACAATAAAACATTTATTTAATTAAAACAAAAGAAATCAACGTTTAATCTTATTGGTGTTCTTTTCTTGTTGTTGTTGTGTTATAGATGATAGTGATACTTTTCACAGGCTGCACTTGGAATTCTCGTTTTTGTGTGTGTGTTTGTGTGTGTGTTTTAATTTTAATAATGCTGTCTTGGTGATTTTCTTTTGGTGTGTATCCAGTATGGGGCTGATTGGGCTTCTTGAATAGAAATCTCCTGATGTTTTAGGGAAACTTTCTGTCAATAAATCATCAAAAATTCTCTCTGCTTTTTTCCATCTCTACTCCTTTTATGAAATTATAATTATGCATAATTTCCTCTTCTTGATAGTGTTTCACATAACTTTTAGGCTTGCTTCATTTTTCTTCATTTCTTTTCTCAGATTGTTCCTCAAAGATTTTAGTATCAAGCAATCTGTCCTCTAGTTCACTAATTCTTTCTTCTGTTTAGTCAATCATACTTCTAGCCATCCATAAAGCTATCTGTTTCTGATATTTTATTTTGAATTTCCTGGGTTTCTAGTTGTTTACTTATTGTGCCATTTTGTTCTTGTATTGTTGTTGTTGTTGTTGTCAAGTGCCATCGAGTCGAAACCAACTCATAGTAACCCCATGCACAGCAGAATGTAACAATGTCTGATCCTGGGCCAACCTCACTACCGCTGCCACACTTGACTCCATCAATGATCAATGGCTGATCCATCTCGTTAGGGGTCTTCTTCTTTTTCTCTGACCCTCCACCTTACCCAGCATGATATCCTTCTCCAGCGACTGTTCCCTCCGGACAATATGTCCAAAGTATGAGATACGAAGCTTAGCCATCCTGGCCTCCAAGGAGCACTCTGGCTGCCCTTCTTCCAAAACAGATCTATTGATTCTTTTGGCAGTCCATGGCACTTTCAGTATTCTCCTCCAACACCACAACTCAAAGGCATCAATTCTTCTA
>NW_006408531.1:29302845-29304452 GCF_000296735.1 Chrysochloris asiatica
TGAGATGCAATCCATATTGAAGGCTGTGCTCTTTGATCTTCATAAGTAAATGTTTCAAGTCCTCTTCACTTTCAGCAAGCAAGGTTGTATCATCGGCATATTGCAGGTTGTTAATGAGTCTTCCTACAATCCTGACACCATGTTTTTCTTCATAGAACCCAGCTTCTTGTATTATTTGCTCGGCATACAAGTTGAACAGTATGGTAAAAGAACACAACCTTGTCGCACACCTTTCCCAATTTTAAAACATTCAGTGTTCCCATACTCTGTTGGAACAACTGCTTCAATTAAGTGTTCTGGAATACTCATACTTCTCAATGTTTCTTGAATTTATTTAGAAAATTTTCTGTGCTGGAGAAGGATATCATATTTGGTAAGGTGGAGGGTCAGAGAAAAAGAGGAAGACCCCCAGTGAGATGGATTGTCCAAGTGGCAGCATCAATGGGCTCAAGCGTGGCAACAATAGTGAGGTTGGCCCAGGATCAGGCAGTGTTTCATTCTTCTGTGCATAAGGTCGCTATGAGTTGGCACCAACTCGATGGTCCCTAACAATAACAATCTGTGCTTACTGTCCCCTTCCTCCCACCCCTGGTAACTATCAAAGAATTTTTCTTTTAGTAAGAAAATCTTTTCTTAACCTTTTACAATAATGTTCTTATGCAACATTTGTCCTTTTGTGATTAGTTTCACTCAGTATAATGTCCTCAAGATTCATCCATGATATGATGTGTTTTGTAGCTTCAGTGTTATTTTACAAGGTAGCATAGTATTACGTTGGGTGTATGTACCAAAGTTTGTTTATCCATCCTTCCATTGATGGCACTTAAGCTGTCTCCAAATTTTGATTAGTGCTGAGATGTGTTCATATATCTACTCATGTTCTGGCTCGAATTTTCTTGTGGGTTATACAAAGTAGAGGAATTGTTGGATTTAAGGTATTTCTATTTCCAACATTCTAAAGAAGTGACATTCTCCAGAGAGGGTGAATATTTTATGGTCTTACCAGCAATGTAGGAGTGTCCCAATCACACACCTAAAGGCCATTTATCAATCTCTGCTTTTTTGACATTTTCTGGTATGAGATAGTATCTCATTGTTGTTTTGATTTTCATCTCTCAAGTGGCTAATAAGCGTGAACATTTCTTCATATGCTTGTTGGCTGCCCAGATGTTTTCTTTGGTGAAGTATCTTTTCATGTCCTGTGCCCATTTTTTAATTGGGTTGTCATTTTATTGTAGAGGTATTATAGTTTTCTATCAATTTTAGAGATTAGTCTCTTGTCTAATATGCTGTTGCAAAAAAAAAAAAAAAAAATCCCAGTGTATGGGCCCCCTTTTTACTCTTTTAGTGAAATCTTTTGATGCACATAAGTTTCTAATTTTTAGTATGTCCCAGTCACCTATTTTGTCTTCTACTGTGTGATTTTTGCAATGTTTGATAGTCAGTGTGTGCCCTGTATTTGAGGCCTTAAATTTGTCCTATTTTTTAATTGATGACCTTTATAGTTCTGTGTCGAGGTCCTATGTCGGGGTCCAGCCTTGACAAGGAAGTGTGCATGTCACGAAGAAGGGAGATCTGGCAGCGAAAGGGATAGAGAAAGAGAGAGA
>NW_006408531.1:29305342-29312343 GCF_000296735.1 Chrysochloris asiatica
AAACCATTTTCTCAGAAGCTACAATTACTGGAGTTAGAAGCATAGAATGAACAATATTAGGACCAAAGAAAATTATACAGTTGTAGCCAACAAGTGAGTTCGCAAAAAACAATGAACCCGGGACATCAGGAGGTCATTTCCTTTGGCCCTCAGGGTCCATGGCTCGCTATCCGAGGAGGGCCTCAGAATTGGATTTTCATCCATGTCACAGGGCCACTGATCAACCCAGGGTCTGTGTATGATGACGCCAGCAGTTCTGGAATTTACATTTAGGTCTTTAACCATGTTGAGTTAGTTTTTGCATATGGTGTGAAGTCAAGGTCTTGTATCATTGTTTTGCATATTGATTTCCAGTTTTGCCAGCACCATTTCTTGAAGCAACTATCCCTTCCCCCATTTAATGTATTTTGGCCCGACATCAAAGATAAGTTGACTGCATGTAGATGGATTTACTTCTGAGTTCTCAATTCTGTTCCATTGAACTACATAGCCTTCATTGTACCAATACCAGGCTGTTCTGACCACTTGAGCCATGTAGTAAGTGTTGAAATGAGGATGTGAGAGGCCTCCAACTTTGTTCTTCTTCTTAAGCAGTGCTTTGCTTATCAGAGGATTATTTCCTTTCCATGCAAAGTTTGTAATCTTTTTTCCATCTCATTAAAGAATGCTGTTGGAATCTGTATTGGGATTTTGTTATATCTGTACATTGCATTGGGTAATATTGACATTTTCACAATGTTGAGTCCTTTTACCCATGATCATGGTATATTCCATTTTTGTAAATCTCTGTGATTTCTTGTAGTAGTGATTTGTAATTTTCTTTGTATGTCTTTAGTTTCTTTGGTGTGGTTTATTCCTAAATGTTTCATCCTTTGGGTGGCTATTGTAAATGGTATTGTTTGCCTAATTCCTTTTCAGAGCTATCTTTATTAGTGTAGAGGAATTCAACTGATTTTTGTCTGTTGATCTTGTACCCTGACGTTTTGATGCATCTTCCAATGAGTTCCAATAGTTTTTTTTTTTTTTTTACTGAGTCTTGGGATTTTATATGTATAGGATTTTATCATCTGTAAATAGAGTATTATTTCTTTGCCAATAGGATGGTTTAATTTCCTTTTCTCTCTGCTGAGAGAAACTGTTAGTTTTATATACATATATGTACTTAATTATATTGAGTAATTTCCCTTCAATTCCTACTTTGTTTTGTGTTGCTATAAGGAATAGATGTTTGATTTTGTTAAATGCCTTTTTTGCATCAATCGATATGATCATTTGTTTCTTTCAGTTTTATATTTCTATGGTGGATTACATTGATTGTTGTTCTAATATTGAAACATTCTTGCATGCCAGGTATAAATTCTGCTTGGTTATAATGTACTATTTTTTTGATGTGTTGTTTAATCCTATTGGTTAGGATTTTGTTGGAATTTTTCACATTTATGTTCACAAGTGATATCCGTCTATAATTTTCTTTTTTAATGATGTTCTTCCCTGGTTTGGGATTGAGGATTACACTTGCTTCTTAAACTGTATTAGGAAAGTTTCCAAACTTTTCTATATTCTGAAATAGTTTTATTAGAATTGGTGACAGATTTTCTCTGAATGTTAGGTAAAATTCACCAGTGAAGCCATCTGGCCCTGACTTTCTATTGCTTTGGAGTTCTTTGATGACCTGATCAATTTCTTCTTTTGTTATAGGTCTGTTAAAGTTTTCTACTTCACTCTGTGAAAGTTTAGTAGGTCACGTTGTTCTAAAAATGCATTAATCTCTTACAGATTTTCAAATTTTTTAGAGTACAACTCTTCATATTATTCTGTTATTTTACTTTATATTTCCATTGGTTCTGTGATGACATCACACATGTGGTTTCTTATACATGTTAACCTGTGTCTTCTCCTTTTCTTTTGTTAGATTTTCAAATAGTTTGTCAATTTTGTTAATTCTTTCAAAGAACCAGCTTCTTGTATTATTGATTCTTTCTATATGTCTTCTGTTTTCTATCTTATTTATTTCTGTTCTAATCTTTGTTATTTCTTTTCTTCTGGTGACTGTAGGTTTACTTTACTAGTCTTTCACTAATTGTTGGTGAGCTTGTGTTAATGAGTTGATTTTGGTTCTTTCTTCTTATGCTATGTATGCATTTATTGCTATCAATTTTCTTCTTGCTTTTGCTGGTTTCCAAAGGTTTGGCTATGTTGTGCTTTTATTCTCATTTGTTTCTAGGAAGGTTTTGATTTTACTTTTTATTTGTTCTAATACCCAGTAGTTTTAAAGCAGGGTGTTATTCAATTTCCATGTATTTCACTTTATTTTCTTGACCTTCTTATTACTGGTTTCTAACTTTATAGCACTGTGATCTGAGAAGAAACTTTGTAGACTTGCTCTGTGGCCTAATACATGGTCTATTCTGGAGAATGTTCCATGTGCACTGGAAAATGCTCTGTACACATACATCTAAGAGGCCAAGTTTGTTGAGTGTGTTATTCCTCTTCATGTTATCTATCCCACAGGAATCTTGGGCTTTCTTAAGATTTTTTTCATCCTTTTTTCTGCTTGTTCACCTATCTTAACAGTATTGAGAGATTTGTCTTTAAGCTCACTGATTCTGGCTTCCATCCCTTTAATTCTATTCCTTTGCCATTTCTGATACTTTAATATTGACTGTCTGGAATTCTTTTTGCAGGTTTTGTCTTGTCTTCAATGATGTTGTTGTTGTTGTTAAGTACTGTGGAATCGGTTCTGACTCATAGTGACCCTGTACAGGGTTTCCAAGGCTGTAAATCTTTATGGGAGCAGAATGCCTCATCTTTCTCCCGTGGAACCACTGATAGTTTCGAACTGCCAACCTTGAGTTTAGGAGCCCGATTCATAACCACTACGCTACCAGAGCTCCTTGTCTTCAATGATACATCTAATATATATATTAGATGTGTTTGGTTGCTTCTATAGCACTTTTCTCACTTCTTCCTTATTTTTCTCGACAGTCTGTGAAATATTTGGATGAATCTCAATTTATTCTCCTGAATTCCTTTTCAGGCAGTTCCAAAACCTGTTTTCCCATCACTGTGAATTCTAGATATTCCTCTTGGTCATTTGTTTGAGCTACTTTGTCTTGTTCCTACACATGAGCAGAAATTTACTGCTGTTTTTTAGTTATTGTTGTGTTGCTGTATTTGTAATAATTAGATGAATGTATGTTGGTGTATTCTTAAGGTCTATCCAATTGCCTCTTGGTAGGTGTGCTCAAGAGATGGAATTTCCTGTTCACGGCTCTTACAGCTTAATTCAGAGGGTTTTTTTTGTTGTTGTTGTTTTGTTTTGTTTTTAGCAGATTTTGGTTGTAGATGCTGGTCTGGTGTATGTATGGTGGTTGTAGTGTGCCGTGGAGTTGGTTTTGACTCATAATGACCCTACATTGGGTTTCTGAGGCAGTAAATCTTTGTGGGAGCAGAAAGCTTCACCTTTCTCCAATTGAACAGCTGGTATTTTAGAACTGCTGAATTTGAAGTTAGCAGCCTGACTCATAATCACTTTTGGCTCTTGCCCAGCTGGTGGGGTTTTATGAGGTACAACTGTAGCTTGTCTGTATGGCTGCAACTGCTGTCTCATGTTGGGTAAGGCAAGAAGAGGAAGTCTCCCTGCCCCAAAATAGACACTAAAGTCCAAAATCACAAAACAAATAAACAAAACAAATGAAAACTGTGGCAAAAGATAACACCTTATCACCACTTTATGGCCTCTTGCCTTCAAAGCTGCCTGAGAAATTCCAAGATGTTACTGCTGAACCTCATGATGTAAATCAATGTTTTATTTTTTCCTAATTCTCCTTTATTTTCCTCCCTTCTCTCAAATAATTTCAGACATTTCTCCTGGTGAGAACGAATCCAGGACTGGCCACTCCTGTTGCAAACCCTTTTGATGATTCCTCCCCCTTCTTCAATGCTGTGCCCAGCAATCCTTGCTGTGCAGATCCTTCCACATATGTAGCAGAACATTCCCTGGGGTTTCCACTCATTTAGGTCTCCTCTCTGGTCACCAGAGTGGAGATGAGTAGACAGTGCAAAAGAAAAGAAGGAAAAATGAATGTTCACACCTTTATTTCTGCAGATCCATTAGTACTCTGTGATAGAAGTGCTCTCTTGAGCCTCTATCCACTCACTACTATTCAAAATGATTGAGACGGAACTTGTTGGCCACCCCAAATCAGAAAACACTTCTTTTCTTTTTTCTGCTCCAAATCTTACTCTCAGTAGACACTCCATCTCCTTATTTATCCCTTTATCTGAAGTTCAGAGTCTGGAACAGTCCTCTGAATCTGTTTCATCCAGTATTTTCTGCTTTCATTGGCAGAGGTCTGCATAATTTTTCTGCTAATTCAACCATCAAGCCCTGCCTCTCCTTTCTTGTCTTCTTAATGACCTTTTCCTTTTGTCTTTTATGAAGTTGTTGATGTCATTCCACAACTCTTCTGGACTTCACTCATTAATTAGTGCTTAATTCGTGAAATCTGTTCTTGAGATGATCTCTAAAATCAGGTGGAATGTGTTCAAGGTCATGCTTTGGCTATCATGAACTTGTTTTAATTTTTTTCAGCTTCAACCTGACTTGTATATGAGCAATTTATGGTCAGTTGACCAGTTTTTTATGTTGTTTAAAAATGGACTTGCAATGAAGAAGTTATCAGTCTTGAAAAATTCTTTCACGTGACCTCCTGCATTATTTCTACCACCACGACCATATTTTCCAACAACTGATCCTTCCTCTTTGTTTCCAACTTTTGCATTCCAATCACCAGTAATTAACAGTATATCTTGTTTGCATGTTTGAATAATTTCAGACTGAAGAAGTTAGTAAAATTGTTCAGTTTCATTGCTTTAAAGGTTGATGCATAAATTTGAATAATAGTTGTATTAACTGGTCTTTTTTGTAGACATATGAATATTATCCTATCACAGACAGTGTTGTACTTCAAGACAGATGGTGGACTGTTCTTTTTGGTAATGAATGTGACACCAGTGCTCTTCAGTTTGTCATTCCCATCATAGTAAACCATGTCATTGTCAGATTCTAAATGGCCAATACCAGTCTATTTCATCTTCCTAATTCCTAGGATGGAGTCCTGGTGTGGCGCTGTGAATTAATGCACTGAACTGCAAAGTCATTTGAACTGCAAGGTCGGTGATTCAAGTTTGCTAGCTGCTCCTTGGAAACCCTGTTGTTGTTGTTGTTGTTATGTGCCATCGAGTCGGTTCCGACACATAGCAACCCTGTATAGGGTTTCCGAGGGTGTAAATCTTTACGGGAGTAGAAAGCCTCATCTTTCTCCCATGGAGCAGCTGGTAGTTTCGAACCGCTGACCTTAAGGTTCGCAGCCCGATTCGTAACCACTACGGGTCAGAACCAACTCAAAGGCACTTAACAACAACAACAACAATGCCTAGAATATTAATGTTTATGCATTCCATCTCATATTTGACAATTTCCACTTTTGCTAGATTCATACTTCGCACATTCCAGTATATATGCACAGCCTTTGGTATGGATTGAATCTCAATGTAAAGAAAACAAAAATCCTCACCACTGGACCAATAAACAACATTCTTATCAATGGAGAAAAGATTGAATTTGTCAAGGACTTCATTCTTCTTGGATTAACACACTCATGGAAGCGGCAGTCAAGAAATCAAACAACATAGTGCATTAGGCAAATCTGCTGCACAAGACCTTTTTGAAGTGTTGAAGAGCAAAGATGTCAGCTTGAGGACTAAGGTGTTCCTGACCCAAGCCATGGTATTTTCAATAACCTCATATGCATGTGAAAGCTGGACGGTGAATAAGGAAGACCGTAGAATATTTGTTATGGTGTTGGAGGAGAATAGTGAAAGTACGATGGGCTGTCAAAAGAACAAACAGATCAGTGTTGGAATAAGTACAGCCAGAGTGCTCCTTGGAGGCCGGATGGCCAAACTTTATCTCTCACACTTCGGACATATTGGCAAGAGGGACCAGTCACTGGAGAAGGATATCATGTATGGTAAGGTGGAGAGTCAGAAAAAGAGATGAACCCCAGTGAGATGGATTGGCAAAGTGTCAACATCAGTGGGCTCAAGCGTGGCAACAATTGTGAGGTTGGCCCAGGACCAGACAGTGTTTTGTTTTGCTGTGCATAGAGTTGCTATGAGTCAGTACTGACTTGATGGCACCTAACAACAACAAAAACACATTTTAGTGATCCTGTGATAGGGTTTCTAAGGAGGGGCTAGTGAGTTTGGACCACCAACCTTGTGTTTCAAAGGATCTCTCAGTCCAGCGCTTATCCTACATTACCATTGTTGTTGTTGTTGTTAAGTACCGTCCAGTCAGTTCCGACTCATGGTGACCCTGCACAGGGTTTCTGAGGCTTCAAATCTTTACAGGAGCAGAAAGCCTCATCTTTTTTCCGGAATTGCTGGTAGTTTCAAATGGTCGATCTTGAGGTTAGCAGTCTGATTCGTAACCACTACGCTAAGATTATGCATATGGTTTATAGGTGCCTGTGGCACTGTGGGTTAATGCGCCAGACTGTAACGCCATTTGAACTGCAAGGTTGGTGGTTCAAGCTCACCAGCTGCTCCATGGAAACCCTATTCAGGGTCGCTATGGGTTGGAACCTACTAGATGGCACTTACAACAACTTGACAAGGGGGCCTCTGGTGTGATGTTGAAGCATCACCACTGAGCTGTGAACCATGAAGTTAGCAGTTCAAACCCATCAGCTGCTCCTCAGAAACTCTATACAGAGTCATTATGAATTGGAACCTACATGAAGGCACTTAACAACAATATACAAGGGTTGGACTATCATAGTTAAGGTTTTGCATCAGCTTGACTTGGCCAGAGTACCCAGTGGTTTGGCAATTGAGATGTGGTTACCCCCATGGTGAGATATAGTAGTGTCATTAACTCTGTGATGATTGGCTATGAACAGTGATTTCCATGATAAACAGCTGTGAGCAGCCAA
>NW_006408531.1:29313723-29316753 GCF_000296735.1 Chrysochloris asiatica
ATGAATTGGCCAAGTGGCAGCATCGAGGGACTCAAGCATGGCAACAGTAGTGAGGTTGGCCCAGGATCAGGCAGTGTTTCATTCTGCTGTGCATAGGGTCGCTATGAGTCGGTACTGACTTGGTGGCACCTAACAACAACAACAACAACAACAACATGCATTGTAATGGACAGTCAGGCAAATCTTGCTTGCTTTCTGATGGTCTTGACTTTCAATTTCCAATTCTTTGGAGTTGAGTCAGCAGTCTCTTCTATTGCCTGCCTGCCTGTTAGATTTCCCTACCTGACTGCCTGGCTCTATGCCTTTCTGTCTGCTGCTGACCTGCTTGCCTGTCAGACCTATCTGCTTGTCTCCTTCTTTCCTGCCTGACCTGACTACATGTGTGTTAGTCTTGGTTCATCTGACTCAGGCTTGGAACTCTCACACTTCTACAATTGTGAACCTTTTTCTTGATATAAACTTCTCTTTATATATAAAAAATATATGTTTCACTGGTTTTGCTTCTCTACAGAACCCAACCTATGACAGGTAGTTTGTGTACCATATCTTCTTCAGATAGGTCTTCTGTCTCTTTATTTAGCTCACTTGTTTGAGTCACTTTATCCTAATTCTTCATATGGTTTTTCACTTTCTGCTGTTTCAGAGGTATTAAGGTGTTAATTTTATATCATTATTAACATTACTAGTAGTATAATGTTGGTTAAAGCAACATGCCTACATTACAAAACTTCATAAATTGCTAAATATGCAAGTACATACTTTTGAAAATTAGTATTTTTCTCCATCAGATGATTATTATACAAACAAATATTACTTTTGCTATGGTGAAACAGGGCTTGTCATCAAATCTATTATTATTTTTACTTTTATAACGGTATGACCGTGAGATTCTGTTCATAAAATAAGGAATTGGAAATGGAAATGCTATTTTCTTAGCAATGTCACTTGATTTTTTTTTAAATTTTGTCTGTGCTTTATGGCAAAATTCACAAGGTGATCTCTCATCAAAAATTATTTTTAATATTCATCAGCTGACAGCAAGATTAAATCTTTCTTCAGTTTTGCTGAAAAGCAAAAAAATGGGAAGTCACCTGACTTTAAAAAAAAAAAATGATGAGAGAGATTTAATCATGCAAGGATGTCCTGAGACAGACTACAAAAATTACAGAGCAGGAACCAAGGGGCAAATTCATTCATTCATTCATTCATCCTATTGTAAAGATATTCCTCTGTTTTCTTCACATAACTAAAAAACAATGTCAGCTGTAGTATGGTACCAGTAACTCTACTATCATGTATAAATATAAGTGATAACAACATGCAGTCTAAATGCTTAAACAAATGAAAATTAAATAACATGTTTAATAAGCCCTCATTATATATAAAAGAAGATATATTTGTATATACTTTTGATGTAGGCTGCTTCTTTTCCAGGAAATCAAAAATCATACACAGTAACCTTGTTTTTTAGAAAAGTGGTTTCAACGTGCAAATTTCCCTTATGAAATTCATTCCTTACTTAGAACCACCAAGAAAATTGAAAGTAAAAGTAAATCAAAAGTACATACTTGTGCCAAGTACATTCTTAGAGGTGCTTCAAACTTAGAGCAGACAGTGTTTGAGTGGACTGTATTTAAAAGTTGGCAAAATTACTTCTTTCCTCATCCAAACAATCAATAATGAAATTTGCCTTGAGCCAGTAATCTTGACACACTCTTGCTTTCTTTCTTACTTTTTTTTAACTTAAATCTAGAGTCCCTTCACCTTACTACTAGAATAAATATATTCTTGGTGGTGGTTGGTGGTTATGTGCCGTGGAGTCGGTTTCGACTCATAGCGACCCTATGCAGGGTTTCCGAGGCTGTAAATCTTTATGGGAGCAGAAAGCCTCATATTTCTCCCGCGGAGCAGCTAGGAATTAAAATGCAGCATTTTTACTCCAGCATTGTTTACACGTTTAAAATATATAGATTCATTAGTAAAGGTAAAATTAAACAATACAGAAAAATCTTATATTCAAGAAAGTTAACAAAATACGGGACAGAGGAATAAAATCAGGTGAAGAAATGTGGCAGTATGCAAACTGATTTTCAGTTCTTCTATTCCAGTGTGCTAAACTTTCCCTATTAAAAATCCTCTGGGGTGCCTTTCAATTGTGTGCTCTCAAATCTACTAAAATTATCAACTTCATTTCCAGCAAAATATGAGAATTCATACAACAAAACTCTATGTCACTCATTAAATTCCAATATCCAAATTAAAGAAAATGATAGATGAAAAAAGTAAGAATTTAGTTTTTAAAATTAGTACTTGCATAGCTATATCTTGGTAAACCTAAGCCTTTTTCTGAACTGGAAAAGCAACACACAGTTGATCACTTGGAACAGTAGGAATAGTGTGTTTCTTACATTATTTCTTACATTCCATCTTTTGAGTAATTGTTTAATACTCAAAAGAAATCAAAGAAATACGCACATTGAATAAATGCAAGTAGTTCATTGCTCTCCCAATACCTGAACATACCCATATAATTTCTTAGTAATTAAAAAAGAAACCAAGGAGACTATAATATGTTAACTCATAGTTGTGGGGATATAGTAGATCTAAGTTGACCAATTTTGAAATATTTCACCATAAACTAGTTCCATGTTTGCATCTGTGAATTAATTTGATAAGATTCTAATTGTGGCATTGACTGATGTTTTATTATCGCAGAAACCCATAATTGTTGTTCTGAATTATACACATGTAGAATGTAAAATAGATCAATATATGGAGTGCTGAGAGATATTGGAATAATGTATCTCTGGAGAATTTCCCTTTAATTAATCAGTCTCTCCACTGAGGGAATTGCAAAAAAAAATAAAATAAGTCCATGTATCCAGCCATCATTCATCTGACTTGTTGAAAACTAAGAAAAATAAAGTGACTAAATATTAGACTAAATTCCAGTTGATAGAGAACATTCAAAAATTTAAAATAGTCACAAAAATGTAAAACCAATGATTGACCTACTATAAACAATATATA
>NW_006408531.1:29316853-29333119 GCF_000296735.1 Chrysochloris asiatica
AGAGAGAGAGAGAGAGAGAGAGAGAGAGAGAGATAACTGTTACTTAAAAATAATAATAATTGAACAAAATATGAATTGGACCAGAGCAGAAACACTGGCATAAATGGAAAAACGTTTTGCTTCTGATTCCAACATAACTTCAACAGATTACCCAAATCCATTTTTGAAATACACAGAGTAATTTCTCTTTAAAGATACATATCCTACAAGAAAAACAGTTATTTGTCTACAAATGGGAAAACAATTATCCATACCACAACAGAAATTACTTGAACCTTCCCATGATAACTGTATATCAGAAGCCTTAAAACATATATGGATTTAATTAAGTAAAGCAGCCCCACTTATTGAGTGCTGCCATAGGCATCAAAAAGTAGCCGATTTTTCTTTAATAATGTCCTCAGGAAAAAAAAAAAATCTGTTTCCATTGCCGTGAAAACACATTCAGTCCTGTGTGTGTGTCTTGGTTAGTGCTTTCAAAACATTCAGACTTGGTGCCTTTCCAAAGACTTTTAAAATCCCCGAGCTCCATGACACTGATGGATTTAAACACAGGAGTCTCGGAGCAAAGAGAAAGGTGTAGCAACTAAATATTGCTCAGAGTTTTAAAGGTAATTCAAAATGAAAGTCTTAAACCAATGTGAGATAATGATTGCCAACAGTAAGGTTTATTTTAATTATATTCATTTTTGTTGTGTTTCAAAGTTTTTCTTTCAGTTAAAAGATCACAGCAGTGAAGGGGGAAAAAAAAAACAAAACTCTGATCATGTTTTACCACAGAGTTGTAATTCATGTCTTCAATAATATAAGTCATGTGAATAAAACACATGCACTAATTGAAAAATAGCTAGGACAATACCATTAAATTTTTATGTGGAGTAATTTCTAGCTGATAACACACACTTGTACAACTCCAGACTCCCACCAAACCAAAGAGATGTCCCAGCAGGGGATGCTTGCTTTACAGAGAAAAAAAATACTTTAATGACAGCTCATAATGCATACCCCATGCACAGCCCACAGGGAAATGTGATTTCTTTTAACCCCTTTAGATAACACTCACAGTCAATGGATTAGTTGTTCCTGTATGCTTCTGAATTCCAAGAGGTTTCTTTTTGTTTTTTATTTCCTTCTTGATCTTAAGTTACAAATTTTCATCTCTGTATCCTAGAACTATATAGAAATTCTGAACATTGAAATAGTGGACATCTGTTACTGTGAGCTCTTAGTTTCAGCAGTGATGTTATTTCTATTAGTTTATTTTTGAATACATGTGTACGTATGGGTGTGTGTATTTTAATTGGCCAATAAAGAATAGTTTGCTTTGATACAAGTAGAATTTCCAGACTTCTCTAATCTCCTTGCCAAAGTGAATTTGCTTATTACATGTCCTAATTTACTATTCAAATTAAGACCTGGAATGGAGTTGGGCGTAGAAAGGAAAATGGTAGGTACATATTGTAGACAGTTCATTTCAGAGTAGTTTTCAAACTCAAACTGGCCAAGAGGAAAGTGCTGCGATGGTTGATTTAAGATGCCAGGGTTGTATGATAGGTTGCTTTTTGTAGCAGAATGGCCTGACTCACCCTCCATCAAGCCACATGAGTTCGCATCTGGGACCTCCTTGAGAACAATTTTCTCATTTGTAAGATAGCTGACTTGGAGATGTGGCTATCCTTTGTTATTACAGAGCAAAACTATTTATCTTAAGTGAAACCTAGCAAGTAGTGGAGCTTTGTGTTTTAGTCCACCTTTGACATTCACACTACACTTTTTATCTCAGTATTTAAGCACTTGTGAAAATACATCACTGACACACCCCTGGTGTGAGGCAAACAGTAGAATCTTTTGGCAGGCCTGTGAAAAACGAGTAACTATAATCACAGGAAATCTAGAGGAAGCTTATGCTTTGTTTTTATTTTTCTTCTAAGAACATTTAGGTTCTTTCTATCTTGTTCATTCTTGTAGTGTCTGAATCACAAACAAATATCACAGTTTGCATCATGACTTTGTGTGTCTTGTAGACAGACTTGTTACATCAGTTCACTCAAAAGAGAAATCCCATATGACATTATTAGTGCTCCTCCACTCTTTTTATTAGGTGACATGTTACTGAGAACCTTGAATGTATTGTCAAGGGAGCCTGTGGGCCATTTAAAATGTGATCCTGGCTGATGGTAGGTGATGACCTGACAAACAAGTAATGAATCTGTGATCAAACCTCATGTCTAGATGACTTTCTCTCACTGTTACCCTATGCTATGGGCCCCGTCTCAGCATCTATTTGCTTTGATCCATCCCCTTTCTTCTCTTGTACGTTAATCTTCAAAGTAAGGATGAGCAAAAATCATAATGAGTTACTAGGTGAAGAAATTTTATCTGAGTACACTATTGGAGTCCTGGTGTGGCACTGTGGGTTAATGCATCAGACTGCAAAGCCGTTTGAACCGCAAGGTCGATGGTTCAAGCTCACCAGCTGCTCCTCGGAAACCTTATACAGGGTTGCTATTGGTTAGAACCGACTCGATGGCACTTAACAGCAACAACACTATTGGAGTCCTGGTGTGGCACTGTGAGCTAATGTGTCAGACTACAAAGTCATTTGAACTGCAAGGTCGGTGGTTCAAGCTCACCAGCTGCTCTTTGGAAACCCTATACAGCGTCGCTATGGATTGGCATCTACTTGGCGGCACTTAACAACAACAACAACACTATTATTGGCTATATTGCTTTAAAGAACTGAACCAGAATTTATCTGTCTTAATGGAGTCCTGTTGTAGGACTGCAGGATAAGCATTGGACTGCTAACCACAAGGTCAGTGGTTCAAACCCACCAGTTACTCCTTGGAAACCCTGTAAGTGTTGCTGTGAATTGGAACCAGCTGCAGGGCACTTAACCACAACAATATCAACAATGAAGTATCACATGTCAATCAGAATAGTTCAGCACTTTCTAATTTCAACCTATTCTCAGTCTAGCCCTTGTTTTGTATGGGGATCTGAAAAATCCAGATTCTCTTAAAAGAGGACTTGTTTCTACTCTTCAGCTCAGTTTGTTATTTCCCTTCCCTTCCTTTGCCCCTAGAAAATAAATCCTTTCCTTCCTTTCTTCTTTCTTCGTGCTTTGTACCCTTCCTTTTTTCATTCTTTCTCAGTGTATTGGTCTATAATTCTAATCTGTAGGAATAGAAAGATTAATAAAACATAATTTGCCATTTTTTTTCCCTAAGATTTCTATGTCATTGCTGTTGTTGTTAAGTGCTCTAGAGTCAATTCTGATTCATAATGATCCTATATAGGGTTTCCGAGGAGCCACTGGTGGGTTTGAACCACCGACCTTGTAGTTCAAACTGGCCTTGTAATCCAGTGCTTCTCGTACAGTGCCACACCAGGACATTTATAGATATGCTAAAGAATGTCTGTGTATTAAACCATAGCTCTATTCCACTCATAATTGTCTTCATGGCTGGGTTCAGTATTTACTGTGTGCCTGGCTCTGCACAAAACCCTGAGACTACAGAGATGAATACAATATTCCTTTTCCCACAAAGAATCCATAGCATAGTGAGAGAGGCAGACACTTAAAGTAAATACAAGTATTATAGAAAACTGTAGGAAATAAAAAGGAATGATGCATGAATTTTTGAAGACTATTGTTGCTAGTGGCTGTTGCGGTGAACCCATATCTTACAGAGTAGAAATTCTCTAGGTCTTCTTGGCTATTATCTTAACTAAAGCAGATCATCAGACCTTTTCTTCCATGACACTGATGGGTGAGTTTGAATAGCCAACCTTTAGATTAGTAGTCAAGGACAAACCATTTGTGTCACTTGATCTAGACCTTCAATAATGAGCAGTAATCAGCCTGACAACCATGGGATGAGTGAGCATAACGTGTAGCCAGCTTTGCCCTAAAGAACTTTATTATGCCTACACAAATAAAGCTCTGGTAGCGTAGTGGTTACCAATTGGGCTGCGAAACTTAAGGTCAGCAGTTCAAAACTACCAGCTGTTCTGTGGGAGAAAGATGAAACTTTCTGCTCCCGTAAAGATTTACAGCCTTGGAAACCCTGTAAAGCGTCACTATGAGTCAGAACCAGCTCCACGGCACATCACCACTATCACACAAATAAAAATGAAGGCTTTTAAGGTGGGCTTTTAATGCCAGGGTTTTCAAACTTTATTTCTTTTACTCAGGCCATTTCATTATTTAAGTACAGGTTTTGAAGTTATGTGCTTGCAAACCTGGAGTTTTGATGCAGGAATGAACAGAGATGAGACTTGGAAAGACTATCATCATTCAGTTTACGGAGGAGGATCTAGAAAATATTCAAGGAGTCCTGGCAGCATAGTAGGCTATGCATTGGGCTGCTAACTGCAATATCTGCAGTTTGTATCTGCCAACCGCTCATCAAGAAGAAAGATGAGGCTTTCTGCTTTACAGATTTACAGCCTCAGAAACCTGTACAGGGTTTCTATGAGTCAGAACCAACTCCACGGCACACAACCACCATTGCCACCCCAAAACATTATAATAGTGGCTAAATTTTATTCTGTAGGTCAGGGGTGGGGAATGTCCAGGCTGCACACCTTATATAAGGCCCATGAAATCAATTGGTCTGGCCCTGCAAAGGCAATTACAGTTATCACATTGTTGTTGTTGTGAAGTGCCGTCGAGTTGGTTCCAACCCATAGTGACTCTGTATAGGGTTTCCAAGGAGCAGCTGGTGAACTTGAACCACCAAACTTGCAGTTCAAATGGCTTTGCAGTTTGGCGCGTTAACCCACAGCACCATACCAGAACTCCAAGTCATCACATTAGGTGTGAGTTAATTAAATGTTTGACCAAATATAGCAGATTAATTTTTAAGTTGATAATTTTGTATGGCCCTCAAATGATGTTATAAATTCACAAATGGTCCTTGGTAGAATAAAGGCTCCCCACCCCTACTCTAGTCAATGGAGAAGAACCTTAAGTAGGAAAGTGATGTAGACAAATTAGATAGGATACATTTATAATTGTGTACAAGGACTAATGTTGATGTTGAGTGCCATTGAGTCAGTTCCAACTCACAGAGACCCTGTATAGGGTTTCAAAGGCTATAAATCTTTGTTGGACTCCTGTTTTGGCACTGTAGGATCAGCACTGGACTGCAAACAACAAAGTGATAGTTCAAACCCATCTGTTGCTCCTCAGAAAACCTATACAGGGTAGCTCTTAGTAGGAGCCTACTCAACAGCACTTAACAACAACAACAACAACAAGTCTTGATGGGAGTAGAAAGCTTCATCTTTATTCCATTGATCAGCTGGTGGTTCTTGGTTCAACGCTTATTATAAAGAGCCACAGCACTACCAAAGACATGGATGTTGTTGGTATTAAGTGTTGTCCAATTGGTTCTGACTCTTAGTAACCATATACAGGGATTCTGAGGAGCAGCTGGTGGGTTTCAACTGCCAACCTTGTTATTAGGGCCCAGTGTTTATTCTACAGCACCACACCAGAACTCCAAAGACAGAGATACAAAGGCTAAACTTTGTTTTTATACACCAGAGGAGAAAGACTGACTAGGATCTGAATTAAGGTACTGAAAGAAGAGGTGGAGATCAGTATCATGATGCAGGGAATGTCTTAGGTGTAAATTTGGCAGAATTGGATGAAAAGGGGCAAACAAAGGAGAAAGAATCAGTGGAGAAAGAGAATGGGAAAATGTTTGGGAAGTGTTACCATGGACAGTTTATCATAGAAAGAGGAAGGTGACAAGCAAGCAATTTTAAGGCCCTCTAAGGAGCACAGGAGAGGAGACAGAATATTTGTAGTAACAGTGCTGGTGATGGTGGTGGTGTGCTGTGGAGTTAACTTCAACCCAGAGCGACCCTGCATAGCGTTTCCAAGGCTGTAAAACTTTACAGGAGCAGAAAGCTTCATCTTTCTCCTGTGGAAAAGCTGATAGTTTCAAACTGCTGACCTTAAGTAGCTTCCAGTAATCACACACTAACTTCTCATGTCTCTGTTTTACCAGTTGTCACACATGAACCTTCAGCATTACATTTGATTTATTGTCTAACGCCAGCTAGAATTCTGACCAAACCTATGAGGGGGGGCTTCAAAAAATTTTAAGAAAATATTCCACTTTTAAAATATTTTAATTCCATTTTTCACTAACTTTTCGAAGCCCTAGCATATGCCAAGTTCAAATGAACATATGTGAACACATTCAGTCAATTACAGGACAGCCTTGTTTTCAGAATGTAACCAAGAGACAGAATCTCATACACTCTTACTAGATAAACCAAAGACAGCTTGAAATTTGAATAATTCTGGATTTTTTTTTTTTTACTAAAACCTATACAACCATCATAAAATATGTCAACAGCTGGAAAATATGTAATAATACAAACCTAATGTCAAGCTCACCAGCTGCTCCTTGGAAACCTTATACAGGGTCTCTAGGGGTCGGAATCGACTCGACAGCACTTAACAACAACAACAATGTGACATTTTGGAGTTCTGGTGTGGTGCTGTGGGTTAAAGTGCTAAACTTCAGTCTGTTTGAACCACAAGGTCGGCGGTTCAAGCTCACCAGGTGCTCTTTGGAAACCTTATACAGGCTTGCTGTGGGTTGGAACTGACTCAATGGCATTTGGCAACAACAACAACAACAATGTGAAATTCTACAGTGACAAATTTCTTATTTAAGTTATAGCAATAATGGATTTCCACCTGGTTAATACTACCATTCCACTAAAAAAAAAAATCTGTTATGGTGTTAGAAAAGAAAGTCATATAGTGATATTTTATACTGAAATTTTAATACTAACCAAAAATTTTTAAAGGAGGTATTCACAAGTTCATGTCCAATATAGCTCCACTTAACCATTACAAAGTTCATGTAGAGTACAGGAAGTGAACTACTTACTGCTTACATTGAAAGAACAGTTGATATACTCAGACCCCTCCTCGATAGATGTCTAAGCTTCAGAGAAAAGGAAATAAAGCAGAGATTGCTAATACTAATTAGCTTGTGCTATATAAACACTTTATACTGAGAAAGGGCTTTGTCATTTGAATTCAGAAACATTTCAAATCTACAATCTTTATTAAAGGGAATAACATTTGGCAAAATACATTGTTTGGTTTGTTCTTTCAATATGACCTGTCCAGTACTGTGTTTTATGACCCTTGATTTATGTACTCTCCTTTAAGAAATCAGGTTATTTGTACTACATGAATAAAATGATATGAAACTGCCACTAACAACCAGTTCTTGCAAAAAAAAAAATGGTAATCCCTGGGAATTCTAGCTAATTATTCAGAAATTGGAGTTATTTTCCTCCACATATTGCTAAATAGGCTTGTCTTCCGGTGAAAAGTAGGAAAATGTGGGTTAACATGACCTATAAAAGATCAAATTACATAGCACAAAATTATTCAGAACAGGAAGACAGATTTTTCAGAACAAGGCAACAGAAGATGCCTTTATCTCTTTCAAAGAGAGTTCTAGCAACATTATGATAAATTCACATTTGTTTATAAACTGTTGATAAAATTTTAGGTTTCTCTCAAAGTGTTAGACATCTCAAGATAGTTGTTTGAGAGTATACAACCCTGCTTTCAACTACTGCTCTTATGTAAGTCTAGGCCAATGTCTTGATTCTAAAATTTATGAGCCCTAGGCAGCCCTTATCTAGCTACATGACTCTTAGTTTACAGGTCAAGACAGAAAAGCTGACATGAACAAACTTCTCTCTGTGTTTCCTTCATTTTTGGCAAAAATTGAGGAGCATAGAAATCCAAGAAAGAAAGTAAGTAAGCAAGATGAAATTTCCTTTGAACCTCAGTATGAACCAGGACTCTGGTTGAATGCAAGCGGCTTCAGGTGATGGTGCTGTTTGAACACCAATGTCTGTCTCTCCTGTTATAATTGCTCCTCAGGGACTGTTTCTGTTAGAGCTTCAAAAAGTGTTTTATGACTTACAAATGTGTGCAAGCTATCAACGGCCGGTTTCCTTATTTGTCTTTTTACCTTGGCTCTTTCTCTTTTCTTGTCTATTACATTAACACAAACTTGAGCTTATTGGATAGTTTGGTTCTCATAATGCTAGCACACTCTACTGTACATTGGTAACATCACAACATGCTCAACATACTCTCTTAGACGTTCTGCATCTCAACAGAGTTGAGAAGTTTTGAGTTGCTATCCATCTTTCCTTTGACTTCAGCAGCATTACTGCAGGTTTTTGGTTTTTTGTTTTCACTCCTAGTCAACATGATTTTTGTAGTTTTTCCAACATGATTCCCTAACATCAGATATATAAATAACTGAACTTACTTTAGTTTTTTTAACCTCCATTTTAAAGGTGGTTTAGGAGCTCTGGTAGCGTAGTGGTTACAAATCGGGCTGCGAACCTTAAGGTCAGCGGTTCGAAACTACCAGCAGCTCCACGGGAGAAAGATCAGGCTTTCTACTCCCGTAAAGATTTACACCCTCAGAAACCCTGTACAGGGTCGCCATGGGTCAAAACCGACTCGACGGCACTTAACAACAACAACAATTTAAAAAAGAAAACACTTTGAATATTTTTTGTCTTCTTAATGAGATATATTCCCCAAATCTCCTTCTGTGCTCTTAGTTTTCATATCACCTCCATTTAAGCATTAATTACTAGAAGAATTCCACAACTGGTTATTTTGATGCTTTAACATAAAATTCTCTAGTAACATCAAGAAAATAACATCGGAAATGTTCAAGTCATAAAGCGTAATGTCTTAGAAACTTTACCTGTTAGAGTGGAATGAAATATTTTTGTTGCAAAATAACAAAGTTACTTATTAAGAATATTCATTGAATGCTTTCAGATGTATTATCAATGAAAATTAGAGAATAACTAAAATGAAGAGCAAGCATATTTTATCTGAAATCACTATAAATCACGTGGCACTGTAGGATACGTACTGGAATGATAACTACAATGTCAGTGGTTCAAACCCACCAACCACTCCTTGGAGGCCCTATACAGGGTCTTTATCAATCAAAACCGACCCTATGACACTTAACAACAGCAATAAAGAATAAAGTCTTTATGAAATACTGAACAGTATTTTAGTCTTACTCCCCTGAGTTTCTACAGATTGTGAGGAGAGAGAATGAAATATGAGCAAAATATGGGAAGTCAACAGAATCATTATTCTGCATTTCTGAAGCTCTTTTCCTAGACCCAACAATACTTGAGTCTCATTTTAATAGAGAACAGGATCTATGTTTAAGGACTATGAAGCAGGATGGACCATGAAACAAATTCTTCTGTAAAATTAAACAACCTTATCTAAAACAAGAGCATGTGTGTTTTATGCTGAATGCTTTTAAAGGATGAATTTCAATGAATAAATTTCATACTACTTGTTCGAAAATGTAAAAGTTTTAACAAAATGTAATGTATCCAAAATGATTGTGTTAAAAATTCTAAGTATGAGTGCCATTGTTGCCGAATGCATTAATGAGGCCCTCAATTTGGATCTGACTATGCCAGGTGGCACCAATCCGAACAGGAGACAAGATGTTTCATTTCCTCCTTCTGGAAAATCATTGCAGTCCATCTGCTAAGCCTTCTCGTCTCTAGCAAAAGAAATGTGAATTCTAGATTTTTACTTTGCCTGTTAACAAAACACACAGTATAAAAGATTATCTTCTGTTTTTTGAAGTGCTAAGAACAAATATAGGATAAGTCCTGCTGTTGGCCCCGTGGTTTAATGCGCTGTGGGTTAATGGTTTGCATCACAAGGTGGGCAGTTCAAGCTTACCAGCCACTCTTCAGAAACCCTATACGGTGTCATTATGGGTCAGAACCGACTTGATGGTACTTAATAACAACAACAAATATCATTTATTAAGATATTATTAAAATTTCTAAATAAATATTAATGAAAATTACAGATGCTCGAGAAGCATGTCAAGTCACGTAAAATCAAAAGAGACAAATAAGGAAAGCAATCCTCAGATCTAATCAGAACCACTAGATAGTGGCCGAGCACAGACCTAACATAATTCATGTGGCATTGTAGGATAGGCATAAAGTCTGACCAGTCCCTTCCCTGCTACCATTCAAAATAGCCCTCAAAAACCACTTACTCAGCTAAGAAGAGATTGAGCAGCTTTTGTTTCTGCCTGACTTCATGAAATTAAATAGCTCTCATGCTAACAAAAAGTGTTTTTCAATTATCCTGCAAACTTATAGCTTTTAATTAAAGCATTTAAATCAAATTAAACAGCTGACACATGATTTGAATTATGGCTGGGAATATCTCAGACTCAAGGCAATTATAATACAACTTGCCTCCCTAAAAAATAATTATAAACTCTTAACTGACATGATTTACTCTTCTTCATAAACCTGAACTCAAATGTATATATTCCACAAAAAAATCATATTAAGAAGAAACCAGTTAAGGTAAATATCACCTGCTGAAATTAGAGGAAGATGGGGAAAGAAATGTGAAAGTTTAGTAGGAAGTTAAATATTAAAAAAGTAAAAACAAAACAAAACAAAATCTTCAATGGTACTTTACATTAACAGAATACATTTTGATAAGAATCTTGGCTGCAGGCAAATTGAACCATGAAAAATCAGCTCCCCAAGTGTTCCTGTCAGAGGCCAATGATGGAGGGATCCCTGTAAATTCTTAATCTGCCCTTTTTTCAGGAAAGGACAATATAGCTCTGCTGAAAGGAAGGTCGGAGCTACTGAACCTCCACAGTAGGTAACCCAGAAAGCAATCAAGCTGAGCTGGCAGGGAGTGGACTCCAACTGAACTCTGTAGTGAGGTCTTTTCTCCACCGCTGCAGGTACCTTACAGAAGGGAAGATTCCTAGGTCTTGTGGCTTAATTTCTCTGGCTACCACACTAATCGCACGCATCCCGTAATTACTGTCTTTCTTTCTTCCTCCAGACTGTCATTCTTCTGTCTCTTAGCTCCATCCCCCAGCCAGACAGTGTCTCTACAAAGGTCCAGCTTAGTTAGCCAGCCACCTGAGGGAAGTCTGCACCTCCACTTCTCTCCACAAGCCTTCTTTATTTCTTTCCCCTTCACTTGTCTCACCTCTCACTGCCCCCACTAGAGAATATTTAATTTGCATTCTTTTCCAGCTAAAGCAGAGTTAAGGAAGGCGCCTGTGCAGAAAAGTCTCAGCAATCTATGAGCCAGTTCTAGACTCCTACAGTAATATAGCAGATATCCCAGGTACAGACAGGATAACACAAGATGCATCATAAGCAGCCTTTAGTGACATCAGAACTGGCAAGAGTGTATTTACATAGGTTAACAGGTGTGGCCTGTAACTTTTACTCAGAACTGGGCACATCAAGCTGTAGCTTTTTCATTGTCGGGATAGAAGTTATTGGAAAACTCTAGTCAAACTTGTCAAGAAGTTGCAACAATAAGCATGAATGACTATAAAATTTAATAGGAAAGGGTCTTGGGCCTTGTACCCCAAGGTTAGTCTGCTTGTCTGTGTGTCACAAGCATCCTTTTTTCTTTGTCTGTATAAATACAAGGAGAAGCTAACAACAACAACAAAAAGCCTTCAAAAGGCTCTGGCTTGGAAAACCATATATACATCTTTCAGTGTCATTGCAGTTCCTTCCTAGGACCCTGGGGTAGGTGTGCTAACCACTTATGTGTAAGATTGATTGGTTTTCAGTCTTGGAGCATCTGGAGGCATTGTGGAGACAGTTTAGGGTAGCCCTGGAGGTGCAAAATGCCTCAGAACCATGCTGAGGTGACCCCATTGTAAAGTGTTAATTGGCTCTGAAGGGAGCCTCATCTGGTCAATCCAGATGGAGATGTAGATTTATCTCCCTAGATTGAAAATACCACAAAAATGCCAAGCCACCTTCTGAGAAGAATGGAATGGATGCTAGGCAATAACAGATTGTCGATATAATGAAAGGTTAAGGAGCAATCAGATGACTTGTACTTCCCCATTTACTATAATGAACAAAGCTGGAGTGTTCACAGAGCATAAAAGCAATCTAACTTATCTGTTTTGTTTAATTTTGAAAAATAGTTTGACGTCCATGTCAACCAATTATTGAGTTGACACAGAATAGGAAGGTCGAGTTCAATAATTCTAAATAAGTGAAGAAAAAATTCATGCATATAGATATCGTTGAATGCACATTAGAATTCTGCCCTTCATGTCAATAATCTAGAGCTTTATTAGAATAAGTATATACTTCAGGAAGTCTTATTTAAATGCATTAACTCTGGTTTCCCCTAAAACAAGGCTAAATATTAATGGCGGTTTATCATTTCTAAATATTGCTATTTTCTTGTTAAATATATAGATTTTTAGAAGTGCAAAATTATGTCACAAGACACTTGCCACAAGTAAAACAATTACAACAAAGCTCAAGATGCAGCACGTGCTCAGTGCATACAGACGATCATCCTTGTGTTTAAAAACAAATTAGAAAACAGGTAGAGCTTCTTGAAAGTGTAAAAACACATTCTCTGCCATTGAGAGAATGTTTCTTAAGCTTACAAATCTCATTATGGTCACAAAATGATGGTGATTCAAAACTATCATTTATCACTTATCAGTCATTACACTAAGTACTTTCTGAAACTCCACAGTGATAAAATCTCTAGCTTCACCACCACCCTACAGGGTCACTATTATTAACCCAATTCATATACCATAGTCTCTACAACTTTGCAGAGGGATAAATCTTTAACAAGAGGTTTCAAATATTGAATTTTTCAATATTTTATTTGTTATTCTGGATTACAGAGTAAGATTATTTACTACTGTATATTTGTACAAGTACATGTCTGATTTTACATTTTAAAACCACACTGAAAATGTGGGGAAAGAGTCACAAGTTTAATCTTTACTTAGGTGACACGTGAATAACACTCACAATAGAGCAAGCTACTCTTGGTTCTTGGAGACAGATGGGATCAGCTACCATGGAGAGAATAGAGACAAGTTGGGACACAAAAACTCTACTATCCCTTTGACCCCTTTGATGTTCTCTGCACACCAGCTTGGATTTACACATTGAAAAGACTGGTACAATCATGCCTATTACTGCTGCTTCAATATGCCTAAGGCAGGCTGGCAGAGACATTTTCCTCACCTGGATTATTCCACTCCATAAAAACTACTGGGAAAGGATCTTTCCTATGTAAATTTGTTCAATCAGTGAAGCTCACCACAGATTTAATTATTTGGTATTCTGGTTGCCCAGGTGCAAAGTTAAATATGTTTGTTTTCTTGACAGTTTTTCACTGAACAGTTTCCGGTGTAGGATAAAAAGTGGGATCCATTACAGGTTGCATTTTCTATGACTCAGTTATCCTTCATCCTTGGAAACAGAAACTTATTTTAAGAAACAGCACCGCTCCCTAGAAATAAAGTATTGTTTCATTCATTTAAACATTTCTGAGGAAATAAGTTTTTAAACTTCTAGGTGAATTTTATACATAATTGAAACTCACCACTGTTAAAGCCAAAATTTGTTTAACCAGTTTTCATCAACATTTTTTTCATACTTCCATCTGAAATATTTAATCTTTCAAAGTATACTTTTTAAAAGCAAAAACAAGATAATACTTACATAAATTCAGTTATTTTTGTTACAAAAAGATTCTAAATTCAAAGGGTAAAAGTTGGATCTAATTTGTCCAGTGAAACAATAATACACAAATTGTGTTTATATAATTTACTAAAGACTAGCTACTGATAGAGGAAAATAATAAACATCATATTTTAGTATCTTTGATCAATCCATACTATAAACTTTGCAACCATGGTCACTCACATAAAACAAAATTTAGTATGCGGTACAGTGAAATATGGATATTCTACCACAAATCTTTATAGTTCTAATCTAGTGAGTGGGTGGAACCATGCAAATAGGGAGTACAGTACTCTAGCATGGGGAGTGGTTAGTTTTGCCATTCCACTGGGTTTGAAAAGAACATCTCAGAAGCAAAAATGGATGATCCCAGGACCATTAAGAAAAAAGAGCCATGAGCAGAGCACATCCTTTGGACCTCAAGATCCAGAGTAGCAGAGGCAGCAGCAGAAGCAAGAGTAGAGACAGGGCATGGAGAGATAGAATGGAGTGTTTCCTAGCTCTTGAAATGAGTAAAGCTGTGTGCCTTTGTGCAGCAGACTGACTTGCAGAATTAGGCAACCCTTGGACAATCATTAGCAGAGCTAAAGGAGATTTTAACACATGAGCCATGGGGTCAGGAAGCTGAGGACCGGGAAGAGGTGTGGCTGTGGCACATCTGAGAAGAGATTCTTCTGACCAAAGAACTGCTGTATCCTGAATTGTTTCCAATACTGAGTTATATCCTGTTAACTTTCATAATAAACCCCATACTTGTGAGTTCTGTAACCCAGCAGAGAAGTAGAAGGTGTGGGAGGAATGATTAATATTAGGGTATGTATCCTGAATTGTTTCCAATACTGAGTTATATCATGTTAACTTTCATAATAAACCCCATACTTGTGAGTTCTTGAACCCAGCAGAGAAGTAGAAGGTGTGGGAGGAATGATTAATATTAGGGTATGGAATAGAAGATTGGAGGGTGAAGGGATGTCTGTCCTTTGCCTCATAGGAATCAGCTTTGGCCTGATGTGGAGTTCGATTCTCATTCCCCCTTGTGAAGCAGTAGAAAATCAGACATGGCCTCCATGACATTTTTCAAATGTTCTATAAATTTATTATAATGTGTTACTCTGTAATTACTATACAGTATCTAATGTATTAAGTTTTTAACATTGTTTTGTCTAGAGAAAAAAAGTGAGATGAAGTAATGCCTTCTTTTCAAAAGAACTTCCTGTGAATATTTCATAGCAATCATTAAGAGGATTTTTATGAAAGATACAGAGCTAGTTAAAATATTTTTTAAAAACAATCTGTGCTATACATACTGTGTTTTCTTCTTAAATTCTCATTGCTCATTTCTCTTTGTCAACTATAGGCACTCATTACAAAGATCATTTTTTCTCCAGCTTTGAAATAAATAGCCTTTAAAAAATTTTATTCTACATTTCATCTATAGAAACAGACAGGTTATGTTTTTAGGGAAATTAGTACAGTACCTTTTTTGAAGTATATTATTTGCAGTATTTTCTTTTGTAGCATCAAAAATTCTGAAAACTTGACAAAAATAATCATGAAACTCAAAGGCACATGATATGGAATTTAACCATAAGTCCATGGAAGAAAATGCCTTTCCATTTAGTCAAGCACCTTATTCAACTATTTAAAGAATTTGTAAAGTTTGAACTGGATTTGTCATTCGAAAGTACTGAATTATGTATAGCCCAAGCAGACCAGCACTTCTCAAGGTGAGAGAACTGAACAAAAATTTCAGGCCTCAACTTTAAATATTGAAGGACTCAAAGGGCAAATAACAACAAATAGGCAAACTTTGAATGATGTAGAAAGCATCCAAAGAAGATGGAAGGAATACACAGAGTGATTGTATCAAAAAATAATTGGCCAGAGGGACTCCTAAAGAAATAGCCATGGAGGGTTAGAGCTGAGAACGAAGCATCCAGCTGATATGAAGTGAGGGGAGATACACAAGAACACCCAAACTTGCAGATAGTACCCATTTAACCTAGTTTTGATGGATTGATGATTACAACTCTGCTAGGAAAAGATACAAAAATTTGATAAAGGAAACAAGTATGTTGTTGTCGTTGTTGTCAGGTGCCATCGAGTCAGAACCAACTCATAGCTTTAGATGGATTGATGATTACAACTCTACTAGGAAAAGATACAAAAATTTGATAAAGGAAACAAGTATAAAATGCTACAATTTGATGAAGTTGAACCATACTTATGGATATTGTTGTTGTTGTTGTTATGTGCTGTGGAGTCAGTTCTGACTCATAGCAACCCTATACAGGGTTTCCGAGGCTATAAATCTTTATGGGAGCAGAAAGCCTCATCTTTCTCCTGTGGAACAGCTGGTAGTTTTGAACTGCTGACCGTGAGATTAGCAGCCTGATTCGTAACCATTACACTACCAGAGCTCCTTATGGATGTAGTAGCTCAAAATACCAACTGAGAGGGATGGAGTCTTCACATCAAGGATCAATTCTATCTCTCAGTACACAGGGTTGATAGAGACAGGCAACTTAAATGTTGAATACCTAAAATGGAGGAGGGGAGGAGCTATAAAGGCATGAAGTTACAGACAAATTTTCAAGAGGAAGTTTAGTTTCAGAGTGTGTGGGG
>NW_006408531.1:29333923-29334912 GCF_000296735.1 Chrysochloris asiatica
AGCTACCTGGCAAACTGATTAGAAAAGATCCATAATTCTGCTTGTTCCAAAGAGAGGTGATCTAATGACATGCATAAATCATAAAACCAAATCACCAATATCATATGAAAGCAAAATTTTGTTGATGGCAATTTTAAAATGGTTGCAACAGTTCATCACCAAGGAACTGCCAGAAATTCAAGCCAAATGCAGAAGTGGACATGGAGCTAGGGATATAATTGCTTACACCAGATGGATCTTGGCTAAAAACAGAGAGCCAGAAAGATGTTTACTCGGGCTTTATTGATTATGCAAATGATTTTGAAGCTGTGGTGCATTACAATGTATGGATAATTTTGAAAAGAGTAGGTATTCCAGAACATGTAATTACATTCATGAGGAATGCATACATAGACCAAGAGGCAGCCCTTTGAACAGAACAAGGGAACACTGAATGATTTAAAACCAAGAAAGGTGTGCACCAGGGTTGTATTCTTTCATCATATTTATTCAGTATGTATGCTGAGCAAATAACCCAAGAAACTGGATTATATGAAGAAGAATGTGGTATGAGGATTGGAGGAAGACTCATTAACAACTTGCAGTATGCAGATGATACAACCTTGCTTGCTGGAGGAGAAGAGAATTTAAAATGCTTACTGGTGAAGATTACAGATTATAGCCTTTAATCTTCACCATTAGACCAATAAATAATATCATGATAAATGGAGAAAAGATTGAGATTATCAAAAAGACTTCATTTTGCTTGGATCCGTAATCAACACTCATGGAAGCAGCAGTCAAGAAAGCAAATGAATTATTGCATTAAGCAAATCTCTTTAAAGTGTTAAGAGCAAAAATGTCAATTTGAGAAAAAAAGTGTGGTTGACCCAACCCATGGTGCTTTCAATAACTTCATTTGCATGTGAAAGTTGGACAACGAATAAGGAAGACCTTAGAAGAATTGACACATTTTAATTACAGTGTGGGAGAAAAATATTAAAAGTACC
>NW_006408531.1:29335919-29337188 GCF_000296735.1 Chrysochloris asiatica
CAAAATGGGGGGAGAGGGAGGCTACAAAGGCAAGAAGTGAGTGGCTTACAAGCTTTCAAGAGGAAGCCTAGATCCAGAGGGCTCAGAGGAAGGTAGAATCTCTTCTGAGTAGTAGTATCCAATCTGTCTGGGCAGGGCTGATGAAAGGAGATGCAGATAGGTCTCTTGTGATACAATAGTGAATAATTGTTATCAGGACTAATTGTGAGGGTTGGAAATGTAAAAGTAGATGTTTTATGGCAAAAGGAGGGGAGTGATTGACTTTGCAGTCTAGGAGCAGAGGTCCCTGGGACCATCAAGGGAGAAGAGCAGAAAGTGGGACACTACCAAGAAAAACAGTAACACCAGAGATGGAGTCAGAGATGATGATGTGAAGTGGCTGGGGACTTTAGACCCAGAGAGGGAGAGGGGCTGTGTGCTGATGACCAGGAGGCAGGCTTGCAGGGCATATACACTTTGGTTGGTTGATGATGCATGGAGGGGATTATAACTATGACAATGAAATGATATACGATAGGATGAATGTAAAGCTAATGTTCTCCCATGTAAACTATCACATAATTTACAATACAACATTTTTTAACAAAAAGATTGATTTGAGGGTGATAGTCATTATTCCAACCCATGGCGCCTTAAACATTTATGAAGTGAGATTCAGAACATATACAAATAAGCTAGAACCCTCAAAGAAATACACCCTCAGTATCAGGGGACCAGAGAAATTCTTCTTATGATGACAGGAAGATATGAAGGTGTTTCTTTCAAGATTCTTAATATCCAAAAACAAAGTATAAGTGTCTCCAAGAATTTTAAGCCTGTGCCTAATGACAATCTGAAGTTTGAAATTAAGACCTCTTTGTGAAATAGTAATCCCCAGTTCAAGAAATTTATTTTTAAATGTATTTTGGATGGATGATACCCTTGAAGCAACATATAGAATATGACATCACTTCCGGGAAATAAGTATTAAGTCATGTTTCAAATTTGACTTCCATTGACAATATGATAAAGTTAAATTCAGAACTGAAAAATCACAAAATACATAAAGAAACAATGCATGATGAGTTATAATCAATAAACATGAGAATTAGAAAGATTAAACATGGGAATTAGAAATACAAGAATTTAATATGGCCAAATAATTGTTGGATGTAATGAAAATGTGTCCTAACAAAGGTATATTGTTGTTGTTATTGTTGTTAAGTGCCATTGAGTTAGTACCGACTCATAGTGACCTTATGCATAGCAGAATGAAACAATGCCAGATCC
>NW_006408531.1:29352681-29363497 GCF_000296735.1 Chrysochloris asiatica
AAATTCACACTTCTCTTTCCACAAATCACTTGGTGGCTTTCACACTGTATTAAACTGATTATGGCCCCACCTCCCTCAATCATTTATTTGACAGAATCATTTCATGTGCACACTCAGTGGTGTCATCTACCATGGCAATGTGGATGGACATTTTAATATAACTGGAGTATGGGAATTTTTAACTCACCCTTATATATGCATAGATGGATGTTGTTGTTAAGTGCTGTTGAGTTGGTTCTGTCTCACAGTTCAAACCGACCTTGCGGTCAAGTGCTTATCTTACAGTACCAGGTGAAGACCCTTAGACAGAGAGAGAGACAGATAGATAGCCTAATAAAAATATATTATATTAGCTTATGCTATGTACTATATTTTCTATCATTATTTTAATGTGAGCTTTATTTATTTATAAAGAAAATGTCACCATATAACAGTGCATGCTTTAATTCACAGATAGCAGCATACACTGTCATACATCATGTGTTTCTTGAGTGTTGTTGCTTCACCTTAGTTTAATTTACTTTCAAAAATGTCACCATGAAGTGTTCATAGCTCCCACTCATAGCAATACCAGAACTTGTGATAGCCACAGCAAGACGCAATGAAGTATTGATTTGGTAGTGAAACAAGAGATTACTAACAAAACATGTGGGTGGAAAACCAGAAAAAATTAGGCATGTTTTGCACAATGTTTAAAGCACATAGCATGCTCTCATAAAATATGTCATGGAAGTTAAGTTACACATAACTATATGCCTAGATGAATTATCAGAAAACGATAACCACCAACCAGTAAAAAGAGAAAATATTTCCAGTGTCCCAGGATGCTCCATATGTCCTGAGAGTAACTAGCCTCTCTACAAAGAACTGATGGAATACAAATTGAAATCTTTCAACACACTGATGCAGAAATACAGGCACTCATTCATTTATGCCAAGAAATTTAGGAGACAATTATCTGGCTAATGGATTGGCAGAGATGCATATTTGTGCCCATTTCAAGGTCATGTGGTCCAATAGAATGTAAAAATCACCGTACAATGTCATCAATATCACATGAAAGTAAAATTTTGCTAAAGATAATTCAAATTTTGCTAAAGATAATTCACTGTCAGTAAACTGCCAGAGGTTCAAGCCTGATCAGATGGGGATGCAGAAAGTAGGATGTTGTTGCTGATGTCAGATGGATCTTGGCTGAAAGCAGAGAATATCAGAAAGATGTTTACCTGTGTTTTATTGACTACACAAAGGCTTTTGAGTGTGTAGATCACAAAAAGCTATGGACAACATTGCAGAGAATGAGTATTCCCAAACACTTAATTGGGCTCATGAGGAACAAGTACATTGACCAAGGGGCATTCTTTCTAGTAGAACTAAAGGACACTGAATGGTTTGAAATTAGGAAAGTTGTACACAAGGGTTTTATTCATTCACCATACTTATTTAATCTGTATGCTCAGAGCAAATAATCTGAGAAGCTAGATTATATAAAGAACATGGTATCAGGATTCAAGGAAGACTCATTAGCAACTTACCATACATAAATGATACAACCTTGCTTGCTGTAAGTGAAGAGGACTTAAAATATTTACTTATGAAGATTAAAGCCTTGGTATGGGTTGTGCCTCAATGTAAAGAAAACAAAAATCTTTACCACTAGACCAAATAACATCATGATAAATGGAAAAAAGATTGAAGTTGTCAAAGACTTCATTTTGCTTGGATTCACCATCAACATTATTGGAAGCAGCAGTGGTGGAATGAAATCATATTCATGGTTTTTTACAGAATTATTACACTGGTAAGTATAGAAGAGGCCTTCAAAAGATTTAAAAATTCCATTATATTTTCATTCCATTTTTTCCATGAACTCTTTGAACTTCCTTCATATATGTCTATCTGAAATGCATACATATTCCTCTAACAGGTGCATTCCAAAATATTCATAGTAATACTGTTGCATCAGTCCAAATGAATACAATCCATATGGCTATAAACCATAGAAGTATAAGTAATTTGTGATATAAACATACAATTATTTCTAAAATGAAAATGAATACATTGTTACTTGTATATGCAACTCCATAAATAATCTCACAAACATGAATTTGAATAAAATAAGCTAGACAAACATACACAAGTTATGTACTGGATATTTTGTTCATATACAACTTCAAAGGAGTCCTGGTGTGGCACTACAGGTTAATGCAATGGACTGCAAGGTCAGTTTGAACTAGAAGGTCAGTGGTTAAAGCACACCAGTGGCTCCTGGGAAACCTTACAGAGTCTCTATGAATCAGAACCAACTCAACAATAACAATAGTTCAAAAGCATACAAAGCTGAATTAACACGTTACAACTCATGGTGGTGGTTACCTTTGGGAATGAAGTTGTTAGGTGCCTTCAAGTCAGTTCCATTCACAGAGACTTTACATGCAACAGAATGAAACACTGACTAGTCCTGAACCAATCTCACAATCATTGTCAAAACGAGGTCAGGGGACCACTGTGGAACACACCATCAATTGTATGCAAGTGCCGGCTGAAGCTGAAAAATTTTTTTAAATCGATGAGTCAAAATATGACCTTGAATATATCTCATCTGAAATTAGAGACTATCCCAAGAACAGATTTAATGCATTAAATACTAATGACCAAAGATCAGAGGAGTTGTGCTTATTAGGAACCTGTACACAGACCAAAAAGCAATCATTCAAACATAACTGAAGGAAAATTCAAGCCCTGACTTACAATATTGAAGGGGTTCTAAAGGCAAAATATTGAATGATGCAGAAGGCATTGAGAAACGATGGAAGGGATACACAGTCACCATACTGAAATGAAATGGTCAATGTTTAACCATTTCAAGAGGAGAATAAAATCAAGAATCAATAGTACTGAATGGAGTGCAAACTACCCTGAAAACACTGGCAAAAAACAAGTTGCCATGAACTGACGGACTACACATTGAAATAGTTTAACAAAGTGAAGCAGCACTGGAAGCACTCATCCATGCCAACATCATGACAATTGAAGTTGGCAAAAACTTAATTTTGTTTGTATCCACAATCGGCACTCATGGAAGCAGCAGTTAGCAAATCAAAGAAAATATTGCATTAAGCAAATCTGTTGCAAAAAAACTCTTTAGAGAGTTAAATATCAAAGATATTTTAAGGACTAAGGTACTCCTGACCCAAGCCATGGTATTTTCACTCACCTCATATGCATGAGAAAGCTGGGCCAGGAATGAGGATGGCTAGAGAAGAATCCATGCCTTTTAATCATGGTGTTGCAGAAGAATTTTAAAAGCACCATGAACTTCCAGAAGAATATACAAAATCCATCTTGGAAAAAGTGCAGCCAGAAAGTTCCTTAGAAGTCAGGATCGCAATACTTAAGTCTCTCATACATCAGACTTGTTATCAGGAGGGACTAGTTCTTGGAGAAGGACAACATATTTGGTAAAATGTAGCGTAGCAAAAAAAAGGATAACACCCAACAATATGGAATGACATAGTGTTAACAACAATGGGTTTAAATGTAACAACAATTGTGAGGAGGACATAGGACCACTACAAGTCAGAACAAAGTTCATGGCCCCTAGCAACAACAATACGAATTCACTGAGGCAAATTGTTTTGTGAGCATCAGCATGGTCTGTCCTAACAGAAGAAAACTGAACGCTACTAGATCTCATTCACACATTGTTGTTGTTAAGCGCTCAGCCTCATAGTAACCCTATATATAACAGAACGAAACACTGCCTAGTCTAGAACCATTTTCACAATTGTTGTTAAGCTTGAGCCCATTGTTGCTTTCGCTATGTCACTCCATCTCCTTGGGAGACTTCCTCTTTTTCGCTGACTCTCCACTTTACCAGACATGATGTCCTTCTCCAGGAACTGGTCCCTCTTGAGAGAATGTCTGATGTATGAGATACAAAGTCTTGCTATCCCGGCTTTTAAGAAGCATTCTGGTTGTATTTATTCCAACACAGATTTGCTTGTTGTTCTGCCATTCGTATTTAACTGTGAGTAATAAAGAGAATATCAGGCAGTCTATAATTTAATGCTGGTCCTTTTCATAAGCCAAACTGTTAGTAGTTGGTTCAAAAAAGTTTATGTGATTCAAAGATGTTGTTGTTGTTGTTGTTAAGTACTGTGGAGTTTGTTCCAACTCATAGCGACCCTGTACAGGGTTTCCAAGGCTGTAAATCTTCACGGGAGCAGAAAGCCTCATCTTTCTCCCATGGAAAGGCGGTAGTTTCAAATTGCTGACCTTGAGGTTAGCAGCCTGATTCATAACCACTACGCTACAGGGATGAAAAATATTAAAAAAGAACCATCCCAAGATCTGTAGACTAATGTAAAGAGAAAAAAATATACAGATATATTTCAAGTGTGGAATGAAAAAAAAAAAAAAGTGACATAGAGAAGATGAATATTGTGAGCAAATAAAATATAATTAAATAATATAATCAAATACAATTGAGATCTATTAAAAAATAGATAAGGTGTGATAAGTTTATTGCTGTTGTCATTTGCCATTGAGTCAGTTCCAACTCATAGTGACCCTGAAAGCAGCTGATGGGTTTGAACTGCTGACCTGGCAATTAGTAGTCCTGTGCTCATCCTACAGCCCCGCACCAGGGCTCACTAAAAGGACAGAAGAATTAAAATTGAAGATGACAAGCTCATTAAATAAATGGAACAAGTAGCTAAAAGTATGACAGAATATTATGTAAAATTAGAAAAATAGGAAAATATTTACTATTAACAATAGAGTTGAACTCCTGGTGTGGCACTGTAGAATCAACACTGGACTTTGAAGTAAAAGGTCAATAGTTCAAACCCACAGTTGCTCCTTAGAAACCCTATACAGTGTAGCTATGAGTTGGAACCAACTCAATTGCACTTAACAAGAACAACAATGGAGCTATAAACATAAAGGTCAGAATTTAAGAAAGCAAACAGAATGAAATTGAATGGGCAAACAGTTAATAATATTTAGAAGAATTAAAGGGAATGTGGTATGGAGAACAAATAAAGAAGATCTAACAGAATATTAAAATTCATTTAAGAAGAAACTAAAAAATAATGCAACAGATATTTTTCAAGAATACTCTATGGAAAAAAAAATGCATGTACAGAAAGAAATAGCATAAAAGACTGGCTTAGGAAATAAATAATGAAAGCAAAATAATACTCTACTAAACTACTGAAATTCAAAGACAATTTTTTTTTTTTTTTAGTCATTCACATTAAAACAAACAAACAAAAATTTGCCCCTACATAATATGAATTAAAGTAGGAAAGTGTTACATATCTCTATAGTACCAACCATTATCTAGAAAATAGAGACAGTGGGACAATGTTTATAAAATACTCAACAAAAGAAAGTGTGACCCAAAAACTTTATGCACAAACTATTGTTTAAGCATGAAGTTGAACTCTTTACACATGCATTTATATGGGGAATTATAATTCCTCCCAGTCTCTATTAAGGAATCTACTAGAAGACAGAATTGGACCAAGAAATCGTTGGAAAAACCAGTGGCCAAAGGAAAAACATGAAAATTTGAGTTATAAGGCATACTATAAATGTTACCAAGAGAAGTTGTTAAGGGAAGCTTGGAAATAAGTAAAAGACTTTGAAAGTAGGCATATTTTCTTATTTTCATTAATTTTTTATACAAGGGGTAAAAAAAATTCACATTTAAAGTTGACCATTAAAGTAATAGTGATATAAGTACAATTTATCCTGCTACAACACCTTCTTACATACTGCGGGTACTTAACAAATTCATTAATAAAGGAATGGTGTCACTATGTGTAGAAATCACTTGGAGCATATATTTGTTACAAGTGAGGGGAATTGCAAAAGTATAATGAGAAATTTCAGTAGAAAGGGAAAAGCCCTCAATTTGCTGGTAGCAGGTGCTCTTCAGGCATATTTGAATAAAACTGAAAATGAACATGTACATTCTGGAAGATACCCTGATTGGTTTACTTGAGTGTCATCTTGTTGCAGGTTCTACTGTTTTCTACGGCTAGCATATGGACAGTCAAGTTGACTCATAGCTCCATCGCCAACTGAATCATCTCAGCTTCCACCAAGCCTGTTCTTGTTAAAGTGCAAATAGCATTTTCATTCCATTATTAAATATCCACTGGGGCACTCCTCAGTCACACAGAGTTGCTTGCCTGTGTTCAAAGTTATTAATCAGGAACTAATTATTGCTTTAATTGGTACTCTGGTTTGCATTGGTTTTTGTTTGTTTGGTTTTAGTTTTTCTTAAAACTTACATTGTGTATTGAGTGAGTGAAGACTTACAGGGCAGATCATCAGTTTTACATTTAGCAAATCATTGTAATTATTTACTAATCCCCTCCATGCACCCTTAGACAACAATATTTACCTCTACTACATTTTTTTTTTTAATGTATACATACTACATTGAAAATATACATTAGTTTAAATGTCCAAAAGGCACATTTTGCAAGCCAGCCTTCTGCCTGCAGGCACACTGCCTTTCTCAGTCCATGGGCCTAGAGTCCTCTGCTACTCTGTCTCTCTATGCCATTGCCTCTACCACCATCTCTGTTGTCGCCACTTTTCTGGTTAGGATCCCTCGCTCCTCTCACATTGTTCCATCTTGATGGTCCTAGGGTCTTCTGTTCTTGAAATGACAGATTAACTGCTCCCCCCTTTTAGTTGCACCTCTCCTACATTTACAGTTGTGACAATCACCACTAGATCTGATAATAAGTACTAACAATTGAATCATAAAATCCTATCCCATCATTACCAGACCCATTTGGACAAGAGGAAAACTATTCAGTAAGGTTTCTGTCTTACTGCCCTCATTCTAACACAAAAAGCCCTCATGAAAGCTTGTAAGTCCACCACTTTGTGCGTTTATAGCTCCCCAATTTTGATAGCCAGTCTAAGTTGCCTGTCCCTTTCAACCTACTGTACTCAGGAGGCATGTTTGATCTTTGATATGGAGAATTCTTCCCACAGTTGGAAATTTGGGTAAGCTTCCTCCATAAGCAAAAGCCCAGTTGATCAGATTGTATGCATTGATTTTGAGTTGCTACCTTTTAACCCTATTTTTCCCAGAAGTCTTGTAACTTTAGAAAACAATTTTGAAAAATTACCTTAGAAATATTTTCAACCTGGTAACACAAAGAGATCTTTGAAAATGTGTAAAAGTTTCAATATTTCCTGCTCATATATGCAAAACAATGTTTATAAGCTTTTCTCATTCACACATTTATTAAGAACTTTAAGATCCTTGTAATACACACAGTATATTGAAAATGTGTCAAACTTTTATATTTGCTAATAATGAATGGGACAAATTGCATGTACTCCTTTTATTCCTGTATTAGTTTGAAATTGACATGTCCTTGTAATTAAACTTAAAATTTCATAGAGTTCTTATTCATAAATGGAACAAACTATACATTTTTCATCGTCAAAAATAAAAATACAACATTTCAAATGAAAATAATGTGTCAAAGAATAAGTGACTACATTTTGAACTGCATTCTTAAACCCTAAAGGCAATATAAGTAACTTAACTATAATTAAGTGGTAGATGTAGGAAGAAGGAAGTGGTATTAAATTATTTTTATACTTGATCATTGTAGGCCAGGGTTTATATCTAAAGAAATAGAGAATTAACTCTATTTGTTATAGTTACAAAAGTAATCATTAAAATACCAATTTTAAGTGTCAAACTTGGCATAAGACACAACAGAATTATATTTATTAACCATTATTAGAAATAATTTTAAAGTAATAAAAACATGAATATAAAAAAGAAAATACAGATTATATAATAACAGAATCTTCAAATAATATGACAAACTCAAAAAACACAATATGAAAATAAAATAATAAATATATATGACTATATTACCATATCTGTAAATAAGTATATTGTTGTTAAGGGCTGTCGAGTTCGTTCCAACCCACAATGACCCTGTAGAGGGTTTCCAAGGAGTGGCTGGTGAGCTTGAACCACTGACCTTGCAGTTCAAACTGGCTTTGCAGTCCAGCACATTAAGCAACATAATATAAACTTGCTATCAAAAAAAAAAACCACTTATCTTCTTCTTCTTATTGTAACGTACAAAATCTCCTACCAGAAAGAACTGAGAAAAAAAAAAAAAAAAAAAAAACTGGACAAAGAATAGAAAACGTATGTTTGAAGGTATCAGAGCAGGCAAGATAGAGAACCCAAGATTTCAGAAAGAAGCAGAGTTCATTGAAATGAACCCCACATTTCATTTTCCTTTTCCCCTTGAGGATTTCCCCCATTCATAACTAGAGCAAAGGAAGAGGCTGCTAAGTAAGTAGAATGCTGAGCAGATAATAGTGGCTCAGCCCTGAGAGCAGCCCAGTCTCACAAGACTGGGGAGACAAAGGAAGATTTCAGTAGTACCAAAGTTGTTTTTAAGAGACCAAAATTGTAAAAGAGAAGTGCATGGATAAAATAATGATCTTCTGTACAACCTTTTTCTTTATTGTATTGCTGATTCCTAAGTATATAAGGGTAAACAAAAATGACTTGTTTTTACTGAGAAGCTAAGTGAGACTTTTGGCAGCCACACAGTTTTGGGGAGACAAAACTAAACTTTAGTTCCCACCAAAGACAAGCTCTGATAAACAAGCCAAGCTCTTAGTTGAGACTCTTCAAGAAACATACTTTGGAAGTAAGGTAACAAAGAACTAGACCAGGTCTGACATGGACTACATTTTAATTGGGTTGAAATCTGACCCTAAATCAACTGACTTCCCAAAGTTAAAATGAATGCTCTCTGGATGAGAATCATGTCATCCAGAATCTAGACAAGCTGCATTAATAAACCAAAAGTAGGCCTGAAGTCTTCTTAAAACCAAACAATAGTAAAGTTTAACTAGTAAAGAATGTCTGCCTTGAATATTGTATCCTTTAAAGATTATCCATAAGGGATCAATCTGACAAAAGCAACTCAAAAGATTAGATAGAAAATTTAGGAGATCAGAACTTTATGCCAACAGAGGAGGAAGAACTCAGAAATAGGAGGGTGAGAATAATTATGCAACTTGAACAATATGATCAATGTCAATGAATTATACATGTAGAAACTGCTGAATTGATACATATTCTGCTATATTTTCAACAACAACAACAAAAGTCAAATAAATTATAAAAAGTAATGTATTGTCCTTTCTCAGAGATGAACTAGAATGCAAGAAATAAGAACAAGAGAACAGAAGAACTAGCTGATGACCCACTATCACTACCAACTACTCTGAGAGGGATCACATTAGAAGGTCCGGAATAGAGTGCAAGAATATATGGAACAAAATTCAAAATTATAAAATAAAGCCCAGGATTATTGGTCAGAAGTAACTGAAGGAACTCAAGACTATGGACCTCAAGTATCATTCAGGTATGGAAAGGAGTTCAACATCTTGGCCCAATTTTCAGTCAAGCTGTAGACAGGTGCATAGCAGAGACAACACTAGTAAGGTATACTCACCATGGGATGGTCAATCATTCAAAATTAAAGGGCAACATGTACCGAAGATCAAAGTTGAGAAGAGCTGGGAAAGTGGGTGGAATGGGAATAGAAACTGCAGGGAGGAACTGGGATAACTGCTTTTGCATAGAAAGGATTGAAATGAAACAAAGGGTATGATTTGTTGATTGTAAAACTGATGATTTTGCCTGTAAACATTCACTAGATCCACAATAAAACACTAACTGTGCTCATGCAGAATCTATACATAGACTAAGAAGCAGTTGTTGAAACAGAACAAGGGAATACTGAACAGTTTAAAATCAGGAAGGTATACAACATGGTAGCATACTTTCACCATAATTATTTAATCTGCATAAAAAGCAAACAATATTAGAAACTGGACTATATGAAGAAGAACACAGCATCAGGATGGAAGGAAGACTCATAGCAACCTGTGGTATGTAGATGACATAACTTTGCTTAAAGAAAGTGACTTGAAGTACAGTAGAGATTGTACCTCAACATAAAGAAAACAAAAATATTAACAACCAGATCAATCAACAATATTATGATTCATAGATAAAATGTAAAAGTTGTCAAGGACTCCATATTACTTGGATCCATAGTTAGCACCTATGGAAACAGCAGTTACATTAGGCAAATCTGTTGTAAAAGACCTCTTTAAAATGTTAAATAAATAACAAAGATATCACCTTAAAGACTGGTGAGGGCCTGATCCAAGCCATGATATTTTTTATATTCTTATATGGATGCAAAAGCTAGACAGTAAATAAGGAAAACTGAGGAAGAAATGATGTACTTCAGTTATGGTGCTGACAAAGAATATTGAATATATCATGAATTCCTAGAAGAATGAACAAATTTGTCTCAGAAGTACAGTCAGAATGCTCCTTTAAAGCAAGGATGGTTAGACTCTGTCTCATGTACTTTGTACAGGTTGCCATACCTACTCATAGTGACCTTAGGCACAGCAGAAGGTAACACTGCACGATCCTGGGCCACCCTCACTATTGTTGCCACACTTAAGCCCATTGACACTGCCACTTTGCCAATCCATCTCACTGGATCCTTTTCCAGTGACTGGTCCCTCCTGACAATATGTCTGAAATAAGAGAGACGAAGTTTGGCCATCCTAGCCTCCAGGGAGCATTCTGGCTGCACTTCTTCCAATATGGATCTGTTTGTTCTTTTGGCAGCCAGTGACACTTTCAATATTCTCCTCCAACACCATAACTCAAAAGCATCAATTCTTCTACAGTATTCCTTATTCACTGTCG
>NW_006408531.1:29364578-29375477 GCF_000296735.1 Chrysochloris asiatica
TTTTGCAGAATTCTGTCATGCATTTTCCAACATCATTTCTATCACCAAGCCTAAGTTTTCCAACTACTGATCCTTCCTCTTTGCTCCCAACCTTTGCATTCCAATCACTAGTAATGATCAATACATCTTGATTGAATGTTTGATCAAATTCAGATTGAAGAAGTTGGTAGAATTCTTTTATTTCATCCTCACTGGCTTTAGTGGTTTGTGAGTAAATTTGAATAAAATGATATTAACTGGGCTTCCCTGTAGGCGCATGGATATTATCCTATCACAGACAGCATTGTACTCATGACTGATCTGGATATGTTCTTTTTGACAATGAATGCAATACCATCCCTCTTCATTTTGTCATTCCTGGCATAGTAAACCATAGTGGTTGTCAGATTCAAAATGTCCAATACCAGTCCATTTCAGCTCACTAATGCCTAAGATATTCATGTTTATGCTTTCCATTTCATTTTTGACAATTTCCAATTTTCCTAGATTCATACTTCGTAAATTCCATGTTCTGATTATTAATGGATGTTTACAGCTGTTTCTCTTCATTTTGAGTTGTGCCTCATCAGCAGATGAAGGGCCTGTGGGCTTTTCTCCCACGAGCTTTACTCCGTTTGCATCATCACAGTCAACTGTACTTTGAGAAGGCAGCTCTTCCCCAATCGCATTTCGAATGTCTTCCAACCTGAGGGCCTCATTTTCTGGCACTTTATCTGACAGTGTTTCTCTGCTATTCATAAGATTTTCAGTCACTAAATTTTCAGAAGTAGTTTGTCACTCCTTCTTCCTGTCTGTCTTCATCTGGAAGCTCATGTGAAACCTGTCCACCATGTGTGACCCTGCTGGTATTTACCTGTGGTATAACTTCCAGAATCACAGCAATTCACAAGCCACCACAATCCAACAAACTGACAGACGAGTGGAAGATTCCAACCTATTGTCACCCCTCATTCCTATTAGCGTCCCGTGTCTGCTTTTCTCCTCTTTCCTAAACTAGGCCTTTATGACCGTGCTGCAGAGCTTAAGGCCATCAGGAAGCCCAGATCCCAATGTACCTGTCTGGAAAGTAACTGGAAATGCTGTCCTTAGCCCGATGGGCAGCACCAGTGGATGGCCAGCAAAGGGAAGAATTAAGTGCTGAGTATAGTTCTGAACTAGAGACCTTTTGGAACTAAAATGGGAAGACACTCTTTGAGTCCTTGGTTTTAATGGGTTTGAAATACCAAGTAAGAAAGTAGTATATATGATGCTGGAAATTTATAGACATGAACTACACATGACTAAAGACCTGAAGAAATGTATCTTTTAAATTCTTGCCAAGAAAATGACTATTAAGACAATAATGGGTCAAGAAGACCAGTGAAAACTTCCCTAGGAGCGAGACATTGAAGATATACACTTCAGAAGAAAGCTATAATTTAAGAACTAAAAAAAGACAAATATCTCATGCATGTCCCCAGAAGGGTAAAAAGATTTTTATTCATGTGCATAAGATTGCTCACATAGGTGATCAGATATATCAGTGCCTTGAATAATGGGGAGAAATCTTAAAGATGTGATATATATGAGAAAACCGTCATCTAATGCTCAGAACTTATTTCACACCAGAGGATCCCCACTTATGAGAAACCTTATAAATATAGCAAATGTGAGAAGAGAATTGGGCACCATTTAGTCCTTTCAGGATACCAGAGAACCCATGTAGGTAAAATATTCTATATGTGTGACATTTGTGATGAGAATTTTGGTGAGAGCTCAGATGTGCTTGTCTACCAGCCAAGCAATACAGGTGAGAAACCTTATCTATGTAGTGAGTGTACCAAAACACTCACACAGGTGAGAAACTATTTAAGTGTTTGGAGTGTGAAAAAGGTTTTAGTGGGAAATCAGACCTTATTAGTCACCAAAGAATTCATACTGGTAAAAGGCCTTACAAATGTACTATGTGTGAGAAAAGATACCGACACCTCTCAGCCTTCACTGTACATAAAAGTTCATATTGGGGAGAAACCCCTAAGTGTGGTGCCTGTGAGAAATGCTTTGGTCAGAAATCAGGCCTTATTGTGCAACTGAGAGTCCATGCAGGTGATAAACCATATAAATGCTTGGAGTGAAGAGAAGTTTTCTTCGGAGTGCCAACCTAATCAGGCACCAGGCAACTCACACTCATACTTTTAAATGCCTTGAATATGAGAAAAGTTTCAACTGTAACTCAGACTTTATTGTACATCAGAAAATTCATATGGAGGAGAAACCACATCAGTGGTCAGCCTCCTAGGCATGGTTTTTGTTGCGCAACCTAAAATGAAAACTCAAGCAGAGGAGCTATGTTATAAATGCATTGTTGTATTGTTGTTGTTATGTGCTGTCGAGTCGGGTCTGACCCATAGTAACCCTGTATAGGGTTTCTGAGGAGCAGCTGCTGAGCTTGAACCGACAACCTTGCAGTTCAAACGGCTTTGCAGTCTGGCGCATTAACCCACAGTGCCGCAGTGTATGTGATACAAGCTTCCACCAGAATGCAGTGCTACTTCAACTCCGGACAATCCACACTGGGGAAAAATCTTATGTCTATAATGCGGATGAGAAGGTGTTGAGCTCAGCCTTCCCCATTCTTCAGAAGCCTCACCAATGTATTGAGTGGGCATGAAGTTACAGCACCACACAAAAATGTATTTACATGTCACAACTCACTAAGATTAAAAAGCTTAGGCATATGTCAACAAGTGATAGCGACTTTCCTCAAAAATCAAACCTCAGTGGTCCCAGAGAACCAGCAGTGGTAAGAAATGTGAGAAATGTTCTGTCCAGAGAGCTGCAATAAGAAAAAAACTTATAATTCTCCAGTGAGAAACTCTACAAATGCCCTGAGTTTTGGAAAACTTTTAGTTTGAGTTCAGACCTAATCACCTGCAATAGGATTCTCCAGGTCAGATATACAATCTATCATTCACTCCGTGGGAGAAAGATGAGGATTTCTGCTCCCATAAAGATTTTCAGCCTCAGAAACCCTCTACAGGGTCTCTCTGAGTCAGAACCTACTCAACAGCACCTAAGAACAATAACATGCCCAAAACATGAAATTTGGAACTTGATATCACAAATGGGAAATAGTTCATAAATCATGGGAAAGGGCAATTAACAGATTAGGATTTAATGGATTTTGGAGAGGAAAGAAATGCTAAAGAAGAAAAAAATAACGAGGAAAGAGTAGAAGAGAAGTTGCAAAATAATTTTTTCAGTGAAATGATTAGCTGAAGTTTGTTTTGTTTTTCTAAACTAAAACAGGAACAACAGGAACTTCAGTTGCTTGAAAACATAGACCCAAATGCTGATTGCTTTTCTAAGGTTTGACAGGCAGATTAGGAAAGCAGTGAGATGTTACCACAAAAAACGTGAATAACAATAAAAGGACAATAAAGACAACTCTAACTAATTTTCTGACTAGAAACACCAATTCCACCCCCAATATAATCCAGATTTTCCAAAACCTTCCACAAGTGGAGTTATTTTCACAAATGAGAAAATTCTAACGTCCCACTCTTCTTCAACATGAGGGTAAACTTTTGACCTGTGTATTTTTTATGTATGTTTATATTGAAATATATCTGTAAATTTATGTTTAACATTTCTAATCTACAAAGACAAATGAAGGTTGACTTTATAAATATAGTAAAGGTAAAAGACAATAATAATGAAAATGAAAAATAAAAAGATGATGACATGTTCGACCTATATCAGAACCAATTTATGATAGTTGTTGGAACAGAATTCCACTGTAAGTAAAGGACTACATGTATATTTTATTTTTAAACAAGTAGGGATAGACAAAGACAATAGTAAAAATATTTAAAAAAAAAAATGAACAGGAATTTCACAAGGTAGAATATCCAAATAGTCAATAATCATATGAAATTATATTCTGTATCATCATTTGGAGTCCTGCTGTGGTTCTGCTAGTTAAGAGACTGCAAGGTCCGTTTGAACAAGTTTGGTGGTTCAAGCTCACCAGACGCTCCTCGGAAATCCTATACAGGGTCACTATGAGTCGGAACTGACTCAACAGCACTTAACAACAAAACAACATCATTATTTATCTAAGAAATTCAAATTAATGCCAAAATTTTATATGACTACATAGTTGTAGGAGTCCTGGTGTGGCGCTGTGGGTTAATGGGCTAGACTGAAAGTTTGGTTTGAACTGCAAGGTCGGTGGGTCAAGGTCACTAGCTGTTCCTTGGAAACCCTATACGGGGTCACTATGGGTCAGAACCAACTTGACGACTCTTAACAACAACAATAATGCTGTTGTTGTTAGTTACTGTTGAGTCCGTTCCATATTATACATAGGACTCCATGTACAACAGAATAAATCACTGCCAGGTTCTGTGCCATCCTCAGAATTGGTGCTATGTTTGAACCCATCATTGCAGCCACTGTGTCAATTCATCCCATTGAGGGTCTTCCTTTTCATTGACTCTTCTTTAACAAGCGCTATACCCTTCTCCAGGACCCCACTTCTACAGACAATTCTGGATGTTCTTCCAAGGCAGATTTGTTTATTCTCCAGGCAATTCATGATATACTCAACATTCTTTGCCAATGCATTAATTTAAATATGCCAATTCTTCTTTGGTCTTAATAATGATAATATTAAAAGAACCATCAATATTAAGTGTAGGTGAGGATATAAAGCAATCGGAACCATCAAATTATGCTGATGGGTATTGAATATTGGTATATTTACTTAGAAATGGTATTATTACGGCAAACATATGTCTACCATAAGAACAAGAAATTCTATTTCCAAATATGTGCCCAATAAAAATGACTGATTAACTATATTAACCATAAGACATGTTCATACAGTTTCATTGATAGTAACCAAAATTGGAATTAATTCAGGACTTCTGGTGTGACACTGTAGGATCAGCACTGGAGTACAAAACACGAGGTCGTCAGTTCAAATTCACCAGCTGCTTCTTGGAAATGCTATACAAGGTCGCTATAAGTCGGAACAAACTTGACTGCACTTAACAACATCAATATCAGAATGAATAAAATATGTTATAGTCATTCAATAAAATACCATGCAGGAGCTCTGGTAGCATGTTGTTGTTGTTGTTGTTGTCAGGTGCCATCGAGTCGGAACCGACTCATAGAGACCCCATGCACAGCAGAACGAAACAATGTCCAATCGTGGGCCAACCTCACTACCGCTGTCACACTTGAGTCCATCAATGATGCCACCTGGCCAATCCATCTCGTTAGGTGTTTTCCTCTTTTTCTCCGACCGTCCACCTTACCCAGCATGACATCCTTCTCCAGAGATTGTTCCCTCCGGACAATATGTCCAAATATATATTTATATATGAAAGAACATGGGGAATCCAAAATACTCAAAAGTACAGAATTACACTTGAGGTCAGATAACATGAAACTAGAGATGTCTGAAACATATCGATCAAACACGAGACAAATAAAGGAGCAAGCAGAAGTAGGGAAAAACCAAATGTGATGAAATAAAGAAATTAGTGGTAATCACAAAAGGATCAATCCAGTGGGCATGCATTTAAAGCATAGGAGTATATGCAGGATTAGTGTGAAATAAGGTTGACTCAATTTGAATCATTGGTGGCTGAAATTTGTGGTGTTTTGTAGTTGACTGTGATTGAAAAAAAATTAAAGTATAAATATTTTAACTCTGGTAAAATATAACACATTGAATGTTAATGTACTTGCTGGAAGTCAGTCATTTGGCTTCAGAAGATATACTTCTTTTATGGTGCAGCTCATATTTTACCCTCAGTATGTTGGAATGAGAAAATCAACCTTGATCAAGTAACCCAAAAAAACTATGACATCCAATAAAATTAAGAAACCAATGCAAGTCAATGTCTTTTCTCTGAAGTAGTTTTCTGCCACAAAGGAAGCCATTCTTTAACACAGAGTTTCCTCAGCATTTTGGGATGTTTTAAATGAGAAATTGCATAGTGTACACATTACCATTCATTTGTGGTATTTGAGGGGACCTATCAATAACAAATTAACATATTATGATTCCAAAGAAATAAGCAGTTTTTAGATTTCCAATTGTTACTCAAATTAGCAACTTCCTTGTCAAATAGAAGTCATAAGGGAAGTAAAATGGAGGTACCAAGCAATTTGTACATGGCCACCCACAAAGTTAGTTTTCAGAAGTAGTATTAGTTAAGAAATTTTCCAGATTCCCTGTCCCATGTTCATAGACCACAAGACAATGTTTTAAAACCCAAAATGATGAAATTAGGTATCATAAACTAAAAGAATTTCTTGGTACTCTGGAATTTCTTATGTTGTTATTTTATTTTTTTTCTGTATGTGTAGACAAAAGACTAAAAAAATAATAAGGCAAAGTTTTAAAAAGGGTCTTCTTTCCTCTTCCATGTTATCCTATAAGACCATTGTGGTAGGGCATAGGAAGAGGACTATAATTAGCACTAATACTTATGTGTTTCAGATGATACAGTAGTTGACACCCTTGTCCTCCATGCATGGTGGGAGGTCACTTTGGTCAGAATAGTACATGTTTTTAAGACATCAAAAGCCATATATTAAGTGGTTATGTAAGCACTTAGGAAAAGGATTGGGAAAAATTTCCCAGAAAGTTAAGAAAAAATGGATAAAAATAAATTATGAAATTTGGAAGCTATCTCTTCAAATTATAGTGTTCTCCTATAAGTGGAAGATTAAGTATCATAGTAAAAGCTGAGTGAGCATAAGAGCCAAATATAAATCTTTGCTTGTGGAAATAAAATTCCATAAAATAGGATTTGGAAGCATAAGAGTAATGTCTCTGATTCCTTCTTCCTTTATTAATGTGCTGAGGAATATTAAAGTGATAAAAAGTCACATTCTAAGAATTAATATGAATGTAAGTAAAAAAAACATTGCTCCTAGGGTTTCAGCTTGTACATGTGTGGGTTTACCACTAACAAAATATGTTTAGATACATCTCTGCGATCTGTGAATGGCTGCAAAAAAAAAAAAAAATTCTCTCAGAAATACACATAGTCTCCCTTTTGCTGTTATTAGCTTTCAGTTGGTTCTGACTCAGCCACCCTATGCATAATCGAATGAAACACAACACAGTCCTGTTCAATCCTCACAATTGTTTTTATGTCTGAACCCATTGTTTCTGCCTCAGTGTAAATCCATCTCCTTGGGGGTCTTCCTCTTTATGCTGACCCTCCAATTTACTAAGCACGATGTCCTTCCCCGGGACTGATCCTTCTTGACAGCATGTGCAAAGTATAAGAGATAAATCCCGCCATCCTCACTTCTAAGGTGCATTCTGATTGGACTTCTTCCAAGACGGATATTTGCTTGTTCTTCAGACAGTACAGGGTACTTTCAATATTCTTTACCAAACCCGTAATTCAAATACATTGATTTTTCTACTATCTTCATTACTCATTGACAAGCATTCACATGCATTTGAGGCCACTGAAAATATCATGGCTTGGGTCTGAAATCAGAGAATATCAGAAAGATGTTTACTTGTGCTTTATTGACTATGCAAAGGCATTGAATACATTTATCTTAGTTTGCAAAGTAGAGGACTTGCTCTGGAACACTTTAAAGAGGTCTCTTGTGGCAGAATGGCCTAAGGCAATACATCCTTTGATTTCATGACTGTTGCTTTCATGAGCTTTGATTGTGAATTGCAAAATGAAATCTTTGACAACTTCAATCTTTTCTCCATTTATCATGATGTCATTTATTGGCCCAGTTGTGAGACTTTTCATTTTCTTTACATTGAGGTGCAATCCATAATAAAGCTCTATAGTCTTTGATCTTTGCCAGTAAGTACTTCAAGTCCTCTTTGCTTTCATCAAGCAAGGTTGTGTCATCTGCATAACGCAAGTTGTTAATGAGTCTTCCTCCAGTCCTGTTGCCATGTTCTTCTTCATACAATGCATTTTATCAGATTATTTGCTCAGCATAAAGATTGAATAAGTGTGGTCAAAGGATACAACCCTAGTGCACACCCTTCCTGATTTTATCTAGCTCCTCAATAAGTTCAAACAACTGCCTCTTGATCTATGTACAGGGTCCTAATATGCACAATTTAGTGTTCTGGAATATCTGTTTTTTGCAATGTTATGCATAGTTTATGTTCCACACAGTTAATGCCTTTGCATAGTCAGTAAAGCACAAGTAAAAATCTTTCTAATATTCTCCTTTGTCAGCCAAGATCCATTTGATGATAGCAATGATATCCCTTGTACCACGTCCTCTTCTGAACCTAACTTAAATTTCTGGTGGTTCCTTCCCAATGTGCTGCCGAAACCATTTATGAATTATCTTCAGAAAAAAAAATTATACTTGCATGTTATATTGTTCAATAAATTTCACATTCTGATGGGTCTCCTTTCTTTAGAATGGGCACAAATAATTCTCATCTTATTGGCCAAATAATTAACCTCTAATTTTCTTGCCATAGATGAGTGAGAACATTTAGTACTACATCAATTGTTGAAACATTTCCATTTGTATTTCATCAATTGCTAGAATCTTTTTTTTTGGCCAATGTCTACAGTGCACCTTAGACTTTTTCCTTCAACATGATCAATTATTGGCCACATGCTATCTCTTGAAATGGTTGAATATTGACCAGTGTTTTTTGGTACAGCTATTCTGTGTATTCCTTTCAACTTTTTTTTGATGTTTCCTGTATCATTCAATATTTTGTCCATGTTGCTGTTGTTAAGTGCGTAAAGTCGATTCTGACCCATAGTGATCCTGTATAGTGTTTCCAAGGAGCAGCTGGTGAGCTTGAACCACCGACCTTACAGTTCAAATGACTTTGCAGTCTGACGCGTTAGCCCACAGCGCAACACCAGGACTCCGGATTTTGTCCATAGAAACCTTCAAAATTGCAACCTGAGGCTTAAATTTTTTCTTCTGTTCTTTCAGCTATTGAAGTGCTGGGCATGTTCTTACCTTTTGATTTTCATTTCCAATTTTTTGCTCATTTCTTTATAATACTTGACTTTATCTTCTCAAGCTGTACTTTGTTCAATACAATTTTCTGTTCATCTCTTTTACTTCATCATGTCTTCCTGTCTCTTTTGTTTATAAATATTGTCAAGAGCACATTTCAGAGTCTCTTCTGACAGCTATGTTGGTCTTTTCTTTCTTTCTTTCCTTTTGCTCTCTTTCTTTCCTTTTGCTCTCTTCATGTATAATGGTCTTTGGTCATTAGCAGCTATTGAATTAAAACTGTTCTTGAAATGGTCTGTTAATTCAGATGGGACATACTCAAGGTCATATTTTGGTTCTTGTGGGCAAGTTTTAATTTACTTCAGCTTCAGCTTGAATTTATATATGAAAAATTGCAACTCATCTCCTAGCTTTGTTTTTGCTGATGATATTGAGCTTCTCTATAGTCTGTTCCCACAGATGTAGTCAATCTCATTCCTATGTATTCCATCTGATTAGATCCCTATGTATACTTGCCATTTATGTTGTTGAAAAAGGTATTGCAATGAATAAGTCACTGGTCTCGCAAAATTGTATCATATGATCTCCAACATCACTTCTATCGCCAGGGCCATATTTTCTAACTATGGATGCTTCTTTGTTTCCAACTTTTGCATTCTAATCCTCAGTAATTACCAATGTATCTTGATTGCATGTTTGATCAATCTCAGACTGAAGACATTGGTAGAATTCTTCAATTTCTTCATTATTGACTTTAGTGGTGTGTAAATATCAATAATTGTTGATGTTACATGCCATCAAGTTGGTTCTGACTCATAATGACTCTGTATAGGGTTTCTGAGGAGCAGCTGGTGGATTTGAACAGTCAACCTTATGGTTTGCAGTCCAGTGTTATTAATTTGTTCTTCCTTGTAAACATATAGGTATTTTCCTCTCACAAACAGCATTGTACTTCAAGATATTTCTTGAGATGCCCTTTGCGACCCCATTACTCCCAGATTAGACGTTTCCTGCATAGTAAATAATACGATTGATGGATTCAAATTGGCCAATACCTGTCCATTTCAGTTCACTGATCTTTATGTGCTCCATTTCATTTTTTTTTTTTATGATTTCTAATTTTCTTAGATTCATGCTTGGTACATTCCATGTTTCAATTATCCGTGGATGTTTTCAGCTGTTTCTTCTCATTTTGAGTTGTGCCCCATCAGTACATGAAGGTCTCAGAAGCTCTTCAAAATCCAATTAATAAATGTTAACTCCACTTTAAAGAGGTAGCATTTCCCTAGTCATATTTTGAGTGCCTTCCAAACTGAGGGGCTTATCTTCTGGCACTATATCAGGCAACAGTTTAGCTGCTATTTATAAGGTTGTCAGTGACTAGCCATTCAAAAGTGGTCTGCCTTTCTTTCTTCCTAGTCTTAGTCTGGAAGCTCTGCTGACCCCATGAGTGACCCTGCTGATATTTAAAACACTGGTGGCATCACTTGCATAATTTACACAAGCCACCACAATACAACAAATTGAGGGATGAGTGGTAGGCTAACCCATTGTTGTTGCTGTCATTAAGTGCTTTCAGTTCCAACTCATAGTGACTCTGTATAGGGTTTCCAAAGAATATATGGTGGTATGAACCATCAACCTTGAGTTTAGTGGTCCTGTGCTTATCCTACAAAGCCATAGGTCCAATCAAAATAGTAGTTTCTAAGACCTGTTCCTCCAATTAAATTCAAGATATAGAGGTCAGCTCAGAGGGCATAGTAGCTGTTTGTTGAGATTCCAAAGGGGCATAGTGTCACTATTAGTTGTAATCAACTTGACAGCAATGTGCTTGAGTTTGGTCTTGAAAAGGAGTAATCTTTTTGTTTGTTTGTTTTAAGTTTTTATTGTAAATTGAGTGCTAGTTTACATGGG
>NW_006408531.1:29381417-29388582 GCF_000296735.1 Chrysochloris asiatica
TGATGACCTTCATAATGTGGGGGAGTGGTTGATGGGTTTGAACCCCCGACCTTGAAGACAGCAGCCTAGTGCTTATCATAAAATGCCACACCAGGATCCTATGTTATTAGGTTGTCATTGTTGTTGCTAAATGTTGGCGAGTCAGTGCTGACTCACAGCGACTCTGTATAGGGTTTCCAAGTAGCAGTTGGTGGGTTTGAACTGACAATGTCATGGTTGGCAGTCCAGTACTTATCCTATATCACCACACCAGGAGCCCATTAGGGTAGGGGAAAGACTCAGACTTTTCTTCTAGTTTAGAGATCTAGAAGAAAAATAAGATATTTCCTTGCTTCATTATTTTAAAAGCCCAGGGAAATCACAGATTGTCCTACTTCTTCTAGCAATCACTGTGATTTTTCTGATTACATAACCTTCCTTCCCTAAGTCAGTGGAGTGCGAGAGAAACAGCTTCCCAAAGGATTAAATTTACTGTTTCAGAAAAAGTAAAAATGAGTTTAGAAACAACCACAACAAAAAATTTAAATAGGAGTTATTCCTGTGAAGTTAACCAATTTGTGTTCATAGCCCTGATGAAGCCTGAAGAAGTAAGAATTGTGAGGATTTGCATTTTCACTAAATCCCAGTGTGGTGTTATCATTATGTTTTGAATTTGGTAGTGCTAATTTCTTAAGCTTTTTATTTAATAAACTTAGTTTATTGTTTGTTTTTGTTGTTTTCATTCTCACTCAGTATTTTCTAATTTACTTCATGTCTAACTGCTGTTACAATAGAATTACCACAAATGGGTGTCATTTAATAAACAAAATTTTATTTTCTCACAGTTTAGAAGGCTAGAAGTGTAAATTTAAGGCACAGGCTCTAAGGGAAAGCTGTCTGTGTGCGTGTTTATGTGTCTGTCTGTCTGTTTGTCCCTGTGTTGACTATAGAGGAAAATCCTTATATTAGCTTCTCTGTTGTTGTTAGGTGCCATAAGTCAGCTCCAACTCATAGCAACCCTATATAGGATGGAACAAAATGCTCCATGGTCCTGTGCCCTACTCACATCCTGTAAAGATATACAGCCTCGGAAATTTACAGGGTCACTACGAGTTGGAATTGGTTTAATGGCTGTGGATTTGGGTTTGGGTTTGGTTTTGACTAGGTAGGAAGTGTAGAGGCCCTGATGGGGAAATTAATCAGATTTTTATTTTGTTTGCTTTTAGGTTTTCAAAAGAAAAGTGGAAATAATGCAAAAATTAGAACCATAGATTTGAGTTTTAATCCTACCTATGCTATTAATTCATCGTGTGACCCTGGAGAGCTCTTAACCTGCCTGGGACTGTTTCCTCATCTATAAAACTAGACAGTTAGTTAGCTAAGTGAATACTCTTTATGGACCTTCTTTAGTAATGTCATTCCATGTACAAAGATACTAAATCTATTGAAACTGTTATAAATTTAAAACATACAATCTCTCAAGTATTTTTATGGAAAGATAAATAATAATCACAGTTTTCAATTCTTCAAAGACCCTATGCCAAAGGCTTTACATATATACAATTATAAATGTTTAAAAGTAGTCTGCAGGATAGAGATCTTTAGCTATATTTATCAGTGAGGTTAATTAAGTGACTTAGCAGAGACAGCTGGTAAGCAGCAAATCTAGGCTTCAAATTTCAGATTATGTAGACACAAAGTCATTGTTCTTTCCAAAATCTAAAGATCTTGCTCAGTTTATAGAAAGTTTTGGCAAAGTTTTATTGACAATTAGCCTTTCTATTCTAGCCATTATGCATTGAGTACAAGAAATTAGACTGCAGTTCACAAATTCATAAAATCTTTCATTATTTGATGTAAAATTTCCTGGCAATTATCACTAATGTAGAGGTGATGTGGGACACTAGGTTTCTTTTGTGTGCCTTTTCTGGTCATGGGTTTGTAATTTAAGGATCAGAAAAGTTTTGAGATGGGGTTGCCGGCAGAGTATAGGGGACTCTGGGAAAGACTTGAGAAACCCTGTGCAGAAGGCTTCCTGCAGCAGGACAGTCAGTGAGCAGAGACCCAGTGAGGCCCAGAGCAGAGTCCAGTTTGGTGGGAGTCATGAAGTCCAGGACAGTGCTCAGTGGAAGCACCTGAACCCCCAGCACCTGTTGTCACCTGGATCTCAGGGTGCTTGTCCAATGACAAAAAAGTTGACATCTGTTGGAAGGATGGGTAAGTGGGGTCTCTTTGAAACAAAAGGGGTCTCTCTCCCACAAAGTATGCCTCGTGTAGTGGACGGGACCTGTGTATCATAAGTCATGTGTTATTATGTTTACCATTTGCTTTCTATAAATAATAATAATAATGGCTGTCTCTTTATGTGTCTTGTATGTTCAGCTTAATCATGTTGAAAGAACACAGCAGCTATAGAATGGTTGAAGCCACTGGGTGATGTTCTCATTCCTAGCTTATTGCTGAATGGAATTCTGAAGGAACCTGTATATGCAATACAGATGGATATCAGTCATAATTAGTATTATGGGGGTGCACTACAAAAATTGAAAATTTACAAACAAAACCAGGCTAAAAATTAAAATAGGACATGTTAGAGCTCTTCAAAATCAGAACTTTAAGTTATTGCATTTTTTTGATTTTGCAGATATAGATTCAAAAGAACTAACTGCTGCTGTAAAATGTTGGCCTTCCACATGCCACATATAATGTGATAATGACTCTTTTGAGATGTAGATGGTGTAATACAATCTTTTCCCTTAATGGCAGCCACCTAAAATTGCAAGAAAATAAAATTTATGGGACCACATAATATAGCAGTTTTATTTCAAATGTCTTTATTTTTTACTAGCTAGAACTAATAAAATCTTCAATGGGTTCCACATTTACGTTTAGAAACTTTTACATCTCTGTGTAGATTATAGATCACAGGTGAACAGAGGGGAGTCAGAGGAAAGATGCCTGATGTGCTGAAGGGAAATGAGATGTAATGAATTATTTAATTCCTCTTCTAGCCATAGTCTTTGTAAGCTCCCACCAATTGACTATATCAGCGGCAGAAGTAGGGATCACAATGCCTTCAAAGATGATGAGCTAGGAATGGAACACATACTTTGGACCCAGAGTCCCTGCACAGTGAATCTCCTCAACTTAGGAACAGAAATTAGTGATACCAGAGGAGTAGCAGAGGAGCAGAAGCAGCAAAGCCAAGAATCAGAAGATAAAACAGAGAAGTGAGTTTCCCTGCCTAAAGGGCAAGTTAAGCTGAATGACTTTGGACAAGAGGCTTGCCTTCAGAGTGGGCTATGTCAAAGCACTTCATTGGAGGAGCTAGGTTTGCTGATCCAAGGAGCTAGAGTAGAGTGTCTTCAGGTTCAGGCTTCTGGTGGAGTGGTGTGTCCTGTGGTCACTTATCCACAGCCCTTAGAGAGCTTTGTCAACATTATCCAGACAAAGAGAGGTTTGTCATTGGGCATAATTGAGGAGAGGCTGGCTGTCCTGACTGAAAGACCTGTGCCCTAAACCTTTTCTGGTCCTGATTTGTAACCTGTTAACTTCTCTAATAATCCCCATAAGTATGAGTATGATGCCTGAGTTCTGTCTGGTCATTGCTATGAATTATCAAACCCAATTGAGCAGAGTGTGCTATGGGAGGGATGGTACAGCTTGGTGACACTTTTGATGCCATTGGTGTCAGTTTTACAGTAAATGATGCCTTTTGTCACATTATTTAAACTATAAAAGATTTGCTTTATCAGAGATAAACTATTTTGACCAATCAAAAAGTGACAGTGTTTTAAATGTAGCTAGAACCTTGGAGAGATGATTGTCAAGAAATAAATGATCTGACCTATTTTCCTTAATAAATCTTCTGGGGAACTTTTATTGTTAAAATAAGGATCCCTAGTGGTACTGTGGCATTGGGTTGCTAACTGCAAACATTAGATAAAGAGGTCACTATGTAATGATAAAAGATTCCACTTATCCAGAAAATATAATAATATCAAACTGGTTGCTTGGTTGGTTGTGTGCCAACAAGTCGGTTCCAACTATAACGACCCTGTATAGGGTTTCCAGGCTTATAAATCTTTACTGGAACAGAAAACCTCATGTTTCTTCCTCAATTTCAAACTTGTTGTTGTTAAGTACCGTGGAGTCAGTTCCGACTCATAGTGACCCCGCACAGGGTTTCTGAGGCTGTGAATCTTCACGGGAGCAGAAAGCCTCATCTTTCTCCCATGGAACAGCTGGTAGTTTCAAATTGTTTACCTTGAGGTTAGCAGCCCGTTTCGTAACCATTACACTACCAGAGCAAATTTAAATAGTATGAAGCTATATCATATTGTTACACATCAAGGAGACATGGAAAAATTCCACCAGTGTAGTATAAGGTTTCCAAATAAATCACTAAACTATTGATATATTACATAGATTTTTTTCATGAGTAAATGCATAAGCATGGAACACACAAGTACCAAACTTGATTTAATGATAAATAATTTTTTTCTACTTAACAGTTAAAGAATATATTACTCTTTTAAAGTACACATATTATATATTTTTTAAATCACGATGTACCATTTAGTAAAACATTGTTTTAGATGCCATTGAGTCGCTCTGACTCATAGGAACACATACTGGAGGCCATTCATGTGGTCACTGTGTCAATCCATCTCACTGTGACATTTTCCTTTTGCTGAGCCTCCACTTTACCAAGTATAATGTCCTTTTCCAGGAACTAGTTCCTCCGATTAAAACAGATCCAGAGTATATGAGACAGTCTCAGCATCCTCCCTTCTAAGGAACATCCTGGTTGTACTTCTTCCAACACAGATTTGTCTGTTCTTCTGATAGTCCATGGTACTGTCATTATTTTTTGGTAAAACTATAAGAATTTGAAACTTGGTTCCAATTCATAAAAATGCTATATAGTATTTTTGAAGCTGTATTCTTCATGGAGGAGTCCTGGTGTGGTGCCGTAGAATAAGCACTTAATCTCAAGGTCAGTTTGAACCACACAGCTAGCAGTTCAAACTCATCAGCTGCTCTTTGGAAAACCTATACAACGGCACTATGAGTTGGAATTGACTCAATGGCACTTACCAACAACAATAACAATCTTTATGGAGCATCCAGTGGATTCAAACTGCTGACCTTGTGCTTAGCAGCCTAATATATGACCCCACTATGCTCACAGGGCTCTTTGACCAATGCGATAGCTCAAATGCATCATTTTTTCCTTATTCGTTGTCTAACTTCCATATGCATGTAGAGCTACTGAAAACACTATGGCATGCATCAGGCACACTTTATTAATCAAACAGCATAATATCCATATGCCAACAGGAAAGACCAGAGTCCTGGTATGGTCCATAGGATAAAGCGCTGGAACGCAAAGTTGGTTTGAACTGCAGGATTGACAGTTCAAACCCACTGGTCTTTCTCTGGTAACCCTATACAAGGTCACTATGAGTCACAATGACTGCACAACACTTAACAACAACAGCAAGAAAGACCAGTTAATACCACTATTATTCAAATTTGTACACCAACCCCTAAAGCCATTGATGAGGATATTAAAGAATTCTACCAGCTTCTTGGAGTCCTGGTGTGGCACTGTGGGTTAATGTGCCAAACTGCAAAGCCATTTGAATTGCAAGTTGGGCAGTTCAAGCTCACCAGCTGCTCATTGAACCCTATACAGGGTCTCTATGGGTGGGAACCAACTCGACAGCACTTCACAATAATAACAACCCACTTCTTTAGTCTGAAATTGTTCAAACATGCAGTCAAGATGCATCGATAATTACTGGTTGTTGTTGTGAAGTGCCATCTAGTTAGTTCCAACCCATAGCAACCCTGTATAGGGTTTCCGAGGAGCAGCTGGTGATCTTGAACCTCCAACCTTGCAGTCTGGCGCATGCAAATAATAAAAGCAAAGAGGAAGGATAATAGTTGGAAACTATGGTCTTGGTGGTAGAAATAATGCTGGAGATCACATGACAGAACTATGCAAAACCAGTGACTTGTTCATTGCAACTACATTTTTTAAACAACATAAAAGTTGACTATAAAGAAACTTTTACATCTCAGAGTAGATTCTAGATCACAGATGAACAGAGGGAAATGAGATGTAATGAACTATTTAGTTCCTCTTCTAGCTCTGGTAATGTAGTGGTTACGAATCAGGCTGCGAACCTCAAGGTCAGCAGTTTGAAACTACCAGCTGTTCCACGGGAGAAAGAGGAGGCTTTCTGCTCCTGTAAAGATTTACATCCTCGGAAATACTGTACAGGGTGTTTATGAGTCGGAACCGACTTCACAGCACATAACCACCATCACCATACTTATTACACATCCAGTATCATCCCTCATAAAAGTAGCAGTCAAGAAATCAAACGAATTCTCTCTGCTCTTCAGCGTTAGCTGTTACTGACTGTTCAGTATTTAAATTCGCAGGATCCAAAGTCACTGCCATGCTGTCTGAAGAAGGGAAACTCTTCGTGGGAGGTCTCAATTTCAACACCGATGAGCAGGCTTTGAAAGACCATTTCAGCAGCTTTGGATCTATTTCTGAGGTGGTGGTGATGAAGTACCGACAGACTGAACGATCCCGGGGTTTTGGCTTTATTATCTTTACCAACCCAGAACATGTTTCAGATGCCATGAGAGTCATGGAGAGTTCCTGGGTGGTTGCCAGATCCATGCGGATCATGCATGCAAATCAGCCCGGGGGACCAGAGGCGGTGCTTTTGGTGCTCATGGGCGTGGTCGCAGTTACTCCAGAGGTAATGGGGACAAGGGGCTATGGAAGCAGCAGGTATGACGTTGGGCCTGGAAGATACGGATATGGATATGGACGGTCCAGAGACTACAATGGCAGAAGCCAGGGTGGTTATGACTGCTACTCTGGAGGAAATTACAGAGACAATTATGACAACTGAAATGAGGTATGCACATATAATGTAGATACACAAGGAATAAAAATTCTTCTGATCCAGGGTCGTCCTTCCACATGCTGTATTTACAAAAGATTTTCAGGGCTGCACTGAAATATCTTTGTATTAGTACATCAACTTCTATTTTTTAATTAAGTTCCCAGGGTAGCCTGTTAAAGGCCTTTTGGTAAACTTAATATGTTCTTAAAACTTTTTCTCCCATTTAAAGACAAATTCTGCGACATTTGTAG
>NW_006408531.1:29389353-29395953 GCF_000296735.1 Chrysochloris asiatica
TGATTGTAAAGATGGAACACGTCCATGTGGCATTTTGTTCTGTTGTGCATAGGATCACTATGAGTCAAAACTGACTTGATGTTACCGAACAACAATGCAGGTGGACCTCACCAGATGGAATACTCAGGAATCAAATTGACTACATCTATGGAAAAGGTCAATGGAGAAGCTCAATATCATTAGCCAAAATAAGTCCAAGAACAGACTGTAAAACAAACTATCAATTGATCATAGGTTTGGTCTGGAGTTGAAGAAAATTAAAACAAGTCCACAGGAGGGAAAATATGTCTTTGAACATACTCCACCTGAATTTAGAGACCATCTTAAGAAACAATTTGTTGTATTAGATACTAATGACTGAAGACCAGTTGAGTTGTGTTCTATTACAACTAGACCATTATACAGGAAGAAAGCAAAAGGGTCACTAAAAGGAAAGGAAACAAAAACTAAAAATTGATGTCAGAAGAGACTCAGAAACTTGAGTCTTGAGAAACTTGAGCACAGAAAAACTAAATTGAATAGGATGAAAGAAGTAAAACAGCTGAACAGAAAATTTCAAAGGGAAGTTCAAGAAGAAAAGGTCAAATCTTTTAATGAAATGTCAAATACCTAGAGTTAGCAAACCAAAAGGGAAGAATTTGCTCATCATTTCTCAAGCTGATAAAACTAAAGAAAATATCTAAGCTTCAACTTGATATATTGAAGGATCTTATGGCCCTGGTGTGGCACTGTGGGTTAATGCACTGCACTGCAAAGTGGTTTGAACCACAAGGTTGGCAGTTCAAGCTCACCAGCTGATCCTTAGAAACCTTATACAGGATCACTATGGATTAGAACCAACTTGACGGCATTTAACAACACCAACCACAATGGTCAAAATATTGAATAGTAAAAAGTGTCAAAAGAAGATGAAAGGAAGTCATAGATATTAGGCAAATCTGCTGCACAAGATGTCGTTAAAGTGTTAAAGAGCAAAGTTATCAGTCTGAAAACTAAGGTACACCTGACTCAAACCTTAATATTTTCAAGTGCCTCATATGAATATGAAAGTTGGACAATGAATAAGGAAGATGATAGAATAATTGATGCACTTGAGTTATGATGTTGGTGAGGAATGTTCAAAGTTCCATGACTGCCAGAAGAACAAACAAATCTGTGTTGGAAGAATTACAGCCAGAATGCTACTTACAAGCCAGGACGGTAAGACTTTGTCTCTCATACTTCAGACATATTATCAGAAGGGACCAGTCCCTAGAAAAGGACATCATGTCTGGTAAAGTGTAGGGTCAGCAAAAAGGCAAAGACCCTCAAAAGGATGGATTGAAACAGTGGCAGCAACAATGGACTCATATTGAACCATTATGAGGCTGATGCAGGACCAGCAGTGTTTCCTTCTGTGTAAAGGGTTGCTAAGAGTCAGAACAGACTCTACTGCACCTAACGACAATGGGCTTATGATATTTATTGATCTATAGTTTTCTTTCTTGAAATGTTTTTGTCAAATTTCTCCTTTTAAAAATTTGGAAGAGTTTGTAAAGAATTGATAATTGGTAGAATTCACCACTGAAGCAATCAGGGCCTAAAAATTTTCTGTGTGAGGAGGTTTCTAATTACAAATTTAATTCCTTTAATAGATACCGAGTTATTCAGGTTATCTACTTCTCCTTGAGTAATCTTTGATACTTTGTCTCTTTTATAGAACTTATGCATTTTATCTAAGTTTCTAATGTATTTGCACTTTTTTCTTTAATATTTTAACACTAGTAGTAATTTTTTAAAAGAAAAAAATCCACCTTCACAACTGGATCACTAAGCCACGTCATGATAAACAGAGAAATTTGAAGTTATCAAGGATTTCAATATCTATGAAAATAATAGTCAAGATATCAAATAACATATTGCATTAGAACAAGCTACTACCCACTTTTCAAAGTATTTAAAAGAAAGAATGAGAACTGAGATGTACCTGACCCAAGCTGTGTGTTTTCAACCATCTTATATGCATGCTAAAACTGGACAATAAATAAGGAAGTCAGAAAAGGAATTGATATGTTTCAGTTATGGTGTAGTGAGGATTGTTGAAAAGAATGTAGTCTTCTAGAAAAATTAATAAATGTGTCTTGGAAGAAATAGTTAGAATTCTCTTTAGAAATGAGACGGTGAGACTCTATCTCACATGTTATCAGGAGAGAGAAATCACTGGAGAAGGACATCATGTTTGATAAAGTTGAGGGTCAGCGATAAAGCCAAAGAGCATGAATTAGATGGATTGACTCCATGGCTGCAACAATGGACTCAAGTCTATCAATAATTGTGAGAATCATGCAGGACTGTGTAGCATTTTATTCCTTTGTACATAGGATCACTATGAGTTAGAACCAGCTTACCAGAACCTAAACAGCAACACTATCTGCAATGACATCATCTACCTCTTTCCTGATGTTGGTCATTTGTGTCTTCACTCTTTATTTCCTGATTAGTTTAGCTGGTACTTTATCAATTTATTTACATTCTCAAAGACCCAGATCCTAATTTCAATTATTTTCCCTATTATTTTTATATTTCATGGGTTTCTACTATTTTTATTTTCTTTCCTCTGCTTAAAATGGATTTAATTTTTTTCTTATTTCTTAAGATGGTTGCAGATGATCAGTGGTCTTTTCAAAGAAACAATGAAGGTTTTCTTATTTCCTGAGTAATTTTATATGTTACTTTTTTTTCTTTTGTTAATGAGAAGATTGCTGCTGCTGTTGTTAAATGCTGTTGAGTCAGTTCTGACTCATAGTGACCCTGAGTAGGGTTTCTGAGGAGTAACTGGTGGGTTTGAACTGCTGACCTTGTGACTCACAGTCCAGTGTTGATCCTACAGCACCATACCAGGTCCTTATATTTATACCATACCAGTCCATATATTTAAATCACACTTCATAAATAGCCTGCCTATTCCTGGGTATAGCCCAGGCTGTAGGCGCTCAGATATTCTACTAGCATCTGTTGACTTTTTGTGGGTGCATTCTAAGTAGAATAATGTAGTGTATGGGAGATTTTAAAAGTCATGTATTTTCACATATAAGATAAATGTGTCTTGGGTAATGTTACAGTAAGTTAAGTTTCAGGAAGGACCAATCGCTGGAGAAGGATATCATGTTTGGTAAGGTGGAGGTTCAGAGAAAAAAAGAGGAAAATCCCCAGTGAGATGGATTGGCCAAATGGCAGCATCAATGGGCTCAAGCGTGGCAACAATAGTGAGGTTGGCCCAGGATCGGGGAGTGTTTTGTTCTGCTGTGCATAAGGTCGCTATGAGTTGGCACCTACTCGATGGCACCTAACAACAACAAAATCAATACTTACACTGTGGTAGCATCAGTGGGCTCGAGCGTGGCAACAATAGTGAGGTTGGCCTAGGATCTGGCAGTGTTTTGTTCTGCTGTGCATAAGGTCGCTATGAGTCGGCACCAACTCAATGGCACCTAACAACAACAACATCAATACTTACACTGAATATCAATGGATTAAATGCACCAGTGAAGTGACAGAGAGTGGCAGAATGGTTAAGAAAACAATAACCTTCAAAGTACTGCCTGAAAGAGACACACCTTACTCAACCAAAAGACAAAAAACAGACTAAAAGTTAAAGGATGGAAAAAAATATATCAAGCTAACTGCACTAAAAAACAAGCAGAAGTGGCAATATTAATTTCTGGTAAAATAAGACATGCAAATGGCGTAAAAGAACATAAAAAATTGTTCAATATCTGTTTTTAGATAAATGCAAATCAAAACCACAATGAGATATAATTTCACAAAGAAGTAGAGTGCTGGTATATGCTGCAACATGGGTAAATCTTGAATACATTATACTAAATTGGCATACAGAAAAAGACAAGTATTGTCTATATCTACATAAATAAAATATGCAAATGTATAGAAACAAAATAGAGTAGAGGCTATTGAGGGCTAAGGTGAGAGAAGAATAGGGAATTATTGCTAATTAGAGGGCTTCTTTTGGGGATAATGATTTATTAGGGTAAATCCAAAACTATTGCTACAAAATTATAGAAAACTGTATTAAACAAAAATGTCTAAATGTTAAGCTATTGTTTTTCAGCAAATCCTCCATCTAGGTCTATATACTTCTTTCTCTCTAATCCTTCCCCCAAAGAATTCTGTACTCTTCAATTTACACCACATCAAAACAGTAGTTTTGGCATCCTCGAGAGATTCAAATAATGTTCATTATAAATGTTCTCTGAGTTTTGGCAACAAAAGAAGTCTGAAGGGGCAAGATCAGAGCTATAGGGTGGATGTGGTAAGGTTTCCCAACAAAATTCTAAAGGGACAAGCTTTTTACTCTAGAAGATTGAGCAGTGTCTTGATGTAAAAAAATTCTTGGCACAACTTTCCTTGCCTTTTTCTCACCAATGCACTTTTCAGTTTTCTTTAAAGTCTGTCATAATAAGCCCCTGTGGTCATCCTGTATCCTTTGAGAAAATCTATCAAGATTACCCCTTTGGAATTTCAAAATATAATCACTTTAACCTTCTGAACTGACCTCTCTAAATTTAACTGACCCAGCAGATCCTCTCAGAACCCAGTTTGATTGTACCTCTTTTTTTTAAGGCACCCTAATGAGGTGAACATAAGTGCATTACTGTCTTCAGCCATGTACTGATCACACAAACATGTTTGAACAAGTCCTGTTTGGAAGAAACCCATGTATGTATGAACTGAAACCATATTAAAAAAATATATTTTTTGTATCTTCATAAATGTTGTTTACCAAAGCAGAACATGATGCATGATGAATACAATCAGTGCCAATGAAATGGTTAAATGGTTAACTTCAAACGGTTAAAATTTCAAATTTGCATTGCATATTTTACCACAATGAAAATAATTTTAAAAAAAGAAGACAGAAAGAAGGAATAAATGTGGTGTCTTGAATTTACTTGATGTGGCTTTTCTAGCCAATGTTTTCTGAATTCCCAACAAGTGATGTTTTTGTTGTGTTGTGAAGTGTCATTGAGTTGGTTCTGACCCACAGCGACCCTGTATAGGGTTTCCAAGGAGCAGAAGGTGAACTTGAACCACTGACCTTGCAGTTCAAATGGCTTTGCAGTCTGGTGCATTAACCCACAACAAGTGATAGGTGGATCCAAATAAGGTATGTTGTTATTAAGTGCTGTCGAGTCGGTTCTGACCCACAGAGACCATGTATAGGGTTTCTGAAGACAATGTGGTGAGCTTGAACCACCTACAGGGCTCTAAATCAAAAATGGCCCTCCAAAAACAAAGTTTTACCCTCCAACTAGGCATAAAAGTAGCCATTTCAGACACAGTGAGGGAAGATCTGAGGACCATCAAAAAGGAAGTGTGTTAGTGATGTGTGAGATCCCTACCTAGAGAAACAGTGATGGCAGAGGCAACAAAATAGAGATAGCAGTTTTGGGCTTTAGGCACATGGACTGAGAAAAGCTAAGTATCTTATAGGCAGGAGAGTGTCTTGCAGAATGTGCCCTCACAGACTGACTTAAAGAATTTTGTAACATGTGTTCCCGTAGGGCAGAGGCCAAGGGACCACATAACTGAAAGGCTGAAAACAAGAGTGAGGGAGATGTGCCTACAGACAAGAGACATCCCTTACAGGAGAATTGTTGCATCCTGAGTTCATTATGATCCTTAACCATACCCTGTTCCCTTCCCTAATAAACCCCACAATCATGAATGTTGTTATGAGTTCTGTATGACCATTGCAATGGGTTATCAATCCCAGATGTAAAGCAGAAAGTACTAAAGGAGAAATGGTTGATATCATTATAGGGTAAAAAGAAAGTTGTAGGGAGTACATGTAGAGCATATCTGACCTCTGCTTCATAGGAATCAGTTCTTGGGTTGATTTTAAGTTTGATTCTCTTTCACCCTTGTGAAGCCAGAGGAGGTCAGAGACAAGGTCTCCACATGGCTTTTCTAGTAAGAAAGTAGGAAAAAATGATGAATGATGGTGGCAAGAAGAAAGAACAGAAAGAAGTAGAGTAATAGCAGAAGGGAGTGAGAAGGAGAAAGAAAGAAAAAAAAAGTAGCACTGAATTTGAGGACATAATTTTTACATTTTATAAATTATTAATAGCATTCTCAGAGATTGATTAAAAAAGACAAATGATCAATTCTTTTTAGTCAGATAGGCATCCAAGTATAGTAAGAAAAACAACCCTGTGATGAAATCACTTTAAATTTATCTTTCAAACTTCATAAAATTTTTATTTAAAATGTTTTTGTTTTTTCAACTTATTAAATTCAAATATACTTCTGTCATTGACTTGCAAAGGTCAAATTTTTAAGTTTAAGCTGGAGAAAAAGGAAACCAAGTCTAAGTACAACTGATTTGGAGACAATTTCTAGAATACATTTTACACACTGAATATGAATGATCAATGACTAGGCAAGTTGTGGGATGACATCAAAAATATCAAATATAAAAATGTGAAAGGTCATTTAAAAGACAAGAAAGAAGGAAAAGATCAGAGTGGATGTCAGAAGAGACTCTGAAATTTGCTCTTAAACAGAGTGGCTAAAGCAAATGGAAGAAAGAGTAAAATAAAA
>NW_006408531.1:29396894-29399140 GCF_000296735.1 Chrysochloris asiatica
TATATTCTGGAATAATTTGTGTAGAATTGGTGGCAGCTCTTCCCAGAATGTTTTATAAAACTCACCAGTGAAGCCATCTGAACCTGGACTTCATTTTCTTGGGAGTTTTTTTGATGACCTGATCAATTTCTTCTTTTGTTATGGGTCTGTTCAAGTTTTCTGATTCACTCTGTGTAAGTTTAGGTGGATTGGCCAGGTGGTATCATTGATGAACTCAAGTGTGGCAGCGGTAGTGAGGTTGGCCTGGGATCGGACATTGTTTCATTCTGCTGTGCATGGGGTCGCTATGAGTCGGTTCCAACTCGATGGCACCTGACAACAACAACAACAAAGTTTAGGTGGGTCATGTTTTTATAAAGATGTGCCCATCTCTTCTAAGTTTTCAAATTTCTAGGAGTACAACTTTTTATAGTATTCTGTCATTATACTTTTTGTTTCCTTTGGTTCCATTGTGACATCGGCCATTTGGTTTTTAATGCATGTTGTTTGTGTCTTCTCCCTCTTTTCTTTTGTTAGGTTTGCCAATGGTTTGCCAGTTTCTTGTCCTGTTGATTCTTTCTATAGTTTTTCTGTTTTCCATTTCATTTATTTCTGCTCTGATCTGTATTATTTCTTTTCTTTTGACCACTTTAGGTTCCTTCTGTTGGTCTGTTTAAAATTGTTGGTGATGCTGTTAATGTAATAATTTTGGTTATTTCTTCTTTTGGGATTTTGTGCATTTATCGTAATAAATTGACCTCTCAGCACGGCTTCACCAGGTCCCAAAGATTTTGGTATGTTGTGTTTCATTCTCATTTGTTTCCTGGAATTTTGTGAGTTTATGATTAATTTCTTCTACTACCCACTCACTTTTCAGCGGGGTATTATTCAGTTTCCATTTATTCGACTTTATTTCCTTGGTCTTCTTATTGTTGATTTCTAGTTTTATAGCATTGTGGTCTGAAAAGATGCTTTGTAGCAGTTTGATGTTTGTAAATTTGTGGAGGTTTGCTTTGTGACTTAACACATGGTCAATTCTGGCGAATGTTCCATGTGCACTGGAAAATAATGTGGATTGTGCTGTTGTTGGGTTGAATATTCTTCACACATCTAAGAGATCAAGTTGGTTGACTGTGCTGTTTAGTTCCTCTGTAACTTTGTTGAGTTTCTTTCTGGTTGTTCTGTCCCTTTTTAAAAGCAGCTTATTAAAATCTCCCACTATAATTGTAGATTTATCTATTTTTTTCTTTAATTCTGGTAGGGTTTGCTTTATATATCTTGGTGCTCTTTCATTGGGAGCATAGATAGGTATTATGGTAATGTCATCTTGCTCAACTGACCCTTTAATCATGAGATAATGTCTTTCTTTATCTCTTATGCTGATTTTTGACTTAAAGTTTATTCTTCCAGAAATTAGTATTGCCACTCCTGCTTGGTTTTTATTGCAATTAGCTTAGTATATTTTTTCCATCCTTTAACTTTTAGTCTGTTTTTGTTTTTTTGTGTAAGATGTGTCTCTTGCAGGCAGTACTTTGAAGGGTTTTGTCTTCTTATCCATTCTGCCACTCTCTGTCTCTTCACTGGTACATTTAATCCATTGACATTCAGTGTAATTGTTGATAGGTATGAATTAATTGCTGCCATTATGTTAATTTTTTGTGGTGCTGTTCTTTCCTTTGTTCAGCATGCCTTCTTGTGCTAAGTTAATGTTTTTTGTGCTCTTTATGGTCAGTTTCTTCTTTGTTTTAATGCTTCCTTGTTCTACTTGGATCTTTATTTCCATGGTAAGTTGTGAAGTATTAACTTTCTTTGTGGTTACCCTATAGTCTATTAACTTTTCCCTCCATTTAAGACAGTCTATTGTGTCCTGCAATCTGCCAGACCTCCTTATCACCTGGATCTCTGCTCCTATATTTTTCCCTTCTTTGAAATTTTCATCTTTGATTGGCCTCACAGGTCCTATGAATTTGTTGTTGTAATTTTGTTCTGTTCTGAACTATGCTATTTGTTGACTGAGTTCCGGGTGGTGTTGCCATGTCTGTCAATCTCTGGTTGTTGTCTGTTCTTGTTGGTTTTCAGTCCAAAGAATTCCCTTTAGGATATTTTGAAGCATTGGATTGGCTTTGACAAAATCTCTTAGCTTTTGTCATTCCTGGAATATTTTGATTACACCATCATATTTGGTTGACAGTTTTGCTGGGTAGACAATTCTTGGTTGGTAGTTTTTTCTTTTAGGATTTTATATATGTCTCTCCATTACCTTCTTG
>NW_006408531.1:29399555-29401448 GCF_000296735.1 Chrysochloris asiatica
CAGTATTGAGAGATTTGTCTTGCAGATCACTGGTTCTGGCTTTCATCTCTTTAATTCTATTCCTTTGCCCTTTCAGTGTATTGTCCATTTCTGATATTTTATTACTAATCATCTGGACCTCTTTTTGCATGTTTTGAATTGTTTACAATGCTATAACTATCTTGTCTTTTTGCTCCTGTAGCACTTCACTGACTTCCTTATTTTCCCCCACCCCTCTGTGGAGCCTTTGGATTTGTCTCCCTATCATTCTTCTGAATTCCTTCTATGGCAGATTCAAAATCTGCTCTTTCTAATGGGAAATCTATGTCTACCTCCAGCTCATTTATCTCAGTTACTCTTTTCTGGTTTTGGACATGTGCTGAGCTCTTTTGTTGTTTGTTTCTTGGACATTTTCAATAGTTAGATGCATTTTCAGTCATTAAATGAATGTATGTGGCTGTGTTGTTAAGCTTACTGAGTGTCTCCTGGTGGATATGATCCAGAGGTAGGCTTCCCTTTTCACATGTAATGCCTAGCAGCTGGTATTGCCTCCTGTCCAGATGGTGTGATATAATAGGGTATGCTTGTAGCTTGGCTAAATGGTCATGATTGCTGTCTCTTCTTAAGTAAGGTAGGAAGAGAAAGCTTCCACCCCTAGGAAAATAGTGAGACCAAAATGACCAAAAAAGGAAACAATATAAAAGCAGAAACAAAACCCACCACTCAAAACCAAAAATAAAACTGTACCCGACTATCCAGTAGCCTTTGCTGTACAGGTCAGTGTGTGTGCACACTAGAAACTTCTAGCAGTATGTGGAGGTATCCACTTGCTCAGGCCCCTCTTCTAGTCACCATGGTGAAGGTGCACAGATAGATATTAAGAAATGAATGGAAGAAAGACTGTCCACTATTTTTATCTATAAAGGTCAGTTAAGTAGCTGCATATGTACAGCGTAATTCTCAAACTAGCTGCATATTTGTATACAGTAGTTGGTGTTGGCTTTTGCCTTTTGTATTGGGGTTTTACAAGGTGCACATACAGTTTGGCTGTATGGCCAGACCTGCTGCCTCTTGTTAGGTAAGGCAGGAATGAAGGGTCCCACCCAGGTCAAATTTAGGGCTGAGTCCCAGAGTCAGACATCATAATAAGGAGTCAAAGGATTAGCTCGTGGAACCACTGGGGTTCCCAGGAATTTTCTCTTTGTTCATGGGAAAACTGTGGGTGTGATGCTGGACCCTTTTGAGGGTATGACAGGGGAGCAGAGGAAAGGAAAGTGAAAAATCTGTCACACTTCTTTTTCCAGATGTCGCTCTGTAGCTTTTAGTGCTGTATCACTGTACCAGCCTGACTGTGGCCCAGCCCTGTGATCTCAGCACAGGCTGAGGGGCCCGCAAGCAGCGTCCCAACCAATTCAGAAATTGCAGCACTTTCCCTCCACAGTCAGATTTCTCTACCAGTGGGCACAGGAAACTGATGCCCCTCACCTTGTATTAGATCTAAAGCTCTGGAGCTGCTCTGGGAAAGTGCCTTCCCTGTTTTGTTTTATTTCTCACCTCTACCAAGGAGTGTCTCTGCTTCTCCCGTCCCCCTCATGGGTTTTTACAAACAGAGGATTCAAAGAAAAATTTCACTCCTTTTTCAAAAATTTTATTGTTTTTTGTTAGTTGCCATAAAGTCAGTTCTGACTCATAGCAACCTTGCATAGGGTTTCCAAGGAGCAGCTCCCTTGCAGTTCAAATCAACTTTACAGTCCAGCACATTAACCCACAGCACCATACCAGGACTTCTTTCAAAAATGAGATTATAGAGCTTCATATATATTATATGAAGAAAAACATGGCATCAGGATTGGATGAAGACTCATTAACAGCCTGCAATATGCAGATGATACAACCTTGCTTGTTGAAAGTGAA
>NW_006408531.1:29401988-29405088 GCF_000296735.1 Chrysochloris asiatica
ACCAGTCACTAGAGAGGGATATCATGTTTGGTAAGGTAGTGGGTCAGAGAAAAAGAGGAAGACCCCCAGTAAATTGGATTGGCAAAGTGACAGTATCAATGGGCTCAAGCGTAGCAACAATTGTGAGGTTGGCCCAGGATCAGGCAGTGTTTTGTTCTGTTGTGCATAGGATCACTATTGTCGGTACTGACTCAATGGCACCTAACAACAGCAACAACAATTATATATCTAACTGAGAGTAAGACAAAAAGTATTGCTATTATTGTTCCTTTTCAAGCATGTACAGATTTATTCCAAAGAAAACACATTTAAACATGTCTCTGTGATTAGTGTATGATTACAGACAAGCTCTCTCAGTAATATACTTGTTTCAGAATTGCTAAGGTGCCTTCAAAAACAAGCTGTTATCAAAACAGTGGCTTCCAATGGTATCCGCTGGGGCAGTTAAATTCATAGCACAAGAGGTCAGCTCGATAGGTTATAGTGATTTTTTTTTGGGGGGGGGGGAATTCCAAAGAGATACTCTTGATGGATTTTCTCAAAGGATTCAGGATGATCATGGGGCTTTATTATGGAAAAGTTTTAAGAAAATTTAAAACTGCAACGGTAAGAAAAATATTTTAGTAATTAATCTCTCCCCTTTAGAAGTTTACCTTTTTTTTTTTTTAATCTTTTGGCTTCATTAGTTTTCTCTATTGTTTTTCCACTTTTTATGTTTGTTTTGATTTATTCTGTTCTTCTATATTAACATGGTGCTGTAGAATAAGCACTGGACTGCTAACAGGAAGGTTGGCAGTTCAAAGCCAATAATAATTCCCTGGGAGAAAAATGAGGCATTCTATTCCCGTAGATTTACAACCCCAGAAATCCTATGGGTCACTATGTGTCAGTAACAACTGATGGCCATGGGTTGGCTTGCTGGTTTTATATTACCATGGGAGAGTAAGTTATTGATTTGAGAGCTCACTTTTTATTTAATATGTTTTGTTATTTAATGCTATAAAGTTTCCTCTAATCCTTATTTAAAGAGTTCTGGTAGTGTAAAGGTTACCAATCAAGCTGCTAATATCAAGGTCATAAGTTCAAAACTACCAGCTATTCCATGGAAAAAAGATGTGGCTTTCTGCTCCCGTAAAATTTACAGCCTTGGAAACCCTATACAGCATCACTGAGTCGAAATCAACTCCATGGCACATAACCATGACTGCCAATCCTTGATTAACTCCACCTCAAAGTTTTTATATGTTGCATTTTCATTTTCATTTTTTTCAACATTGTTTAATATACCAACAGACTTTCTTTGACCTGACCATTGGATCATTTTAAATGGTGTTGTTTTGGTTCCAAGTATTTAAAGATTGTCCTATAATCTTTTTTTATTTATTTCCATTTTGATTAAAATATGATCTGAGAACAGACTTCCTATTCTTTCCATTGTCTTAGACTTTTAAAGTTTTTATGATTCAGAATATGGTCTCAGCAAATTTGGAAAGAATGTGTATTATGTGTAGCTAGATGAAGTATCCTAAAATATTGATTAGATCCAACTGGCTGGTGATATATATATATATATTTTTTTTTTTTCTATATCCTTGCTGATGTTCTGTCTATTTAAATTAATTGGTTAAACTTGAGTATGGAAACATCCAAAAACACTTGTATATTTGCCTGTGTTTTTTTTTTCAGTTGTCAGTTTTTGTTGTTTTTACATGCATAAATATCTAGGATCTTTAGGCCATCTTGGTGTATTAATCTTTTTTTCATATGTAATAGGCATTATATCCATGATAATTTTCTTTGGTTGGAAGTAAACTTTGTATAATATTAATAGTGTCACTCCAGATTCATTTAATTTATGTTTGCATGGTGTGGAAGCAGCTTCTAAATAGACCCTAATGATCCCTCCTTTTTCTATGCATGCTTTGTGTAAACCCCTGTACTTATGTGTGAACTAGATCTAGTACTTTCCTTCTAAAGAATAAACTATGGAAAACATAGGAATATTGTATATGTGATTAGGTTATAAAGCCTGTGACTTCCATCTTGCTTGCACATTCTCCTTCCAGCTCTTTTTGCATCAAGTCAGTTTCTCTTTTGTGAATTTCTCTTTGGAGGGACCCATGTGGCAAGAGACTGAGGGTGAGATTAATAGCCTAAGAGCCTGTAGAAAACTGAATCTTGCTAATAATTATGTCAGTGAGCTTGGAAAAGTGTCATGCCCCAGTTATGAGATGAGACCATATCTTGATTGCAGCCTAAGCCAGAACATAGGTAAGCCAGGGCCATACTTCTGATCCACAAAATATGCAAGATAGTATATTTTTCTGTTTAAATCTATTAGTTTGGGGCTGATTTATTATATGGAAGTGATAACTAATATGTGTAGGGTATATTTTTTAAATCATTTTACTTTTAATCTACCTGCATCATTATACTTGAAATAAGTGTCTTATTAAGTCTGTAAATGGGATCTTCATTTTTTAATCACTATTTTTTAATCACTATTTTTAGATGGAATGAGTAGATTTTCAATTATATTTAATATACTTATGTTTTAGAGTTAAGTTCTATTATTTTTTAATTTATTTTCTGTGTCTTGATCTTCTTTTCCCTTTTCTACTTTCTTTTAGATCATTTGAAAATGTTTTAGCATTTAATTTAGCTGTATATTCTAATTTTGACATATCTGTTTGTATAATTTTTTCATAGTTTTTCTTGGGATTATAGTATATATTTCACATTTGACTTAAAATCAATATTTTACATCTTCAGATTGAACATACAAAACTTACCACCATATTTGTTATTGTCAGGTGCCATCGAGTCGGAACCGACTCATAGCAACCCCATGCACAGCAGAACGAAACAATGCCCGATCCTGGGCCAACCTCACTACCGTTGTCACACTTCACACCATCAATAATGCTACCTGGCTGATCCATCTCGTTGGAGGTCTTCCTCTTTTTCTCTGACCCTCCATCTTACCAAGCATGACATCCTGCTCCAGCGACTGTTCTCTCCGGACAATGTGTCCAAAGTAGGAGAGATGAAGACTAGCCATCTTGGCCTCCAAGGAGCACTCTGGTTGCACTTCTTCCAA
>NW_006408531.1:29413463-29415304 GCF_000296735.1 Chrysochloris asiatica
GAAGTTCTACCATTTCAAGAGGTAGCATATGATCAAGAGCCAATGGTGATGAAGAAAGAAGTCCAGGGTGCATTGGCAAAGAACCCGCCTTTGGGAATTGATGGAATACAAACTGGAATCTTTCAACAAACTGATATAGCACTGGAGACCCTCAATCATCTATGATGAAAAGTTTGGAGAACAACTACCATGTCAACTGACTAGAAGAGAACCGTATTTTTGCCCATTCCAAAGAGAGGTGACACAGTGGAAGATGGAAATCATTGAACAATATCATTATCACATGCACAAAACATTTTGCTGAAGATAATTCAAAACAGCTACAATAGTACATCGATAGGAAACTGCCAGCAGTTTAAGCCAGATTTAGACAGGGACATGGAATGAGGGTTATCATTGCTGACATCACGTAGATTTTGGCTAAAAGTAGAAAATACCAGAAAGAAGTTTACCTAGGTCTTATTTGGCTATGCAAAGACTTTCGACGGTGTGTCTCATGAGAACTATGGATGACATTGGAAAGAATGGGTCTTCCAGATCACTTAGTTGTGCTCATAGAAACCTGTACATAGACTAAGACGCAGCTGTTAGAATAGAGTAAGGGGATATTAAATGGTTTAAAATTCAGAAAATTATCTGCCAGAGTCGTAGTCTTTCACATACTTAAGCAATCTATATACAAAGCAAATAATCCCAGAAGCTGTATTATTTGAAGAAGAAGATGGCATCAGATTTGGATGAAAACAATTAACAAACTGCAATGATGCAGATGATACAACTTTGCTTACTGCAAGCAAAGAGGATGTAAAGTATTTGTTAATGAAGATCAAAACCCATAACATTTAGTATAGGTTGTACCTCAGTGTAAAACAACCAAATAAACAAAAAGCCTCTCACAATTGGACAAATAAATCACATGGCAAATAGATAAAAGATTAAAGTTGTTAAAAACTTCATTTTGCTTGGACTCACTAGCAATATTCCTGGGAGCAGCAATCAAGAAATCAAATAATGTATTGCATTTGGCAAATCTGCTGCACAAGAACTCTTTAAAGTGTTCAAGAACAAATACGCCAGTGTGAGGACTAAGGTACACTTGACCCAAGCCATGGTATTTTCAATAGTCTCATATGCATTTGAAATTTGGAAATAAATAAGGAAGATTGTAGAAGAATTGATTCATTTGAGTTATGGTATTGGAGAAGAATATTGAAAGTACCATGGACTTCCAGAACTAACAAAGTTGTGTTGGAAGGAGTACAGAAAGAATGTCCCATAGAAGGCAGGATAGTGAGACTTGATCTCTCATACTTTGGACATATTATCAGGAGAAATCATTCCCTGGAGAAGGGCATCATATTCTTGGAAAAAAAGAGGAAGACCCCCAACGAGATGGATTGACACAAGAGCATCACAATAGACTCAAGTATAACAACAATTGTGAGGATGGCACAGGAATGTGCAGTGTTTTGTTCTTTTGTTTATAGAATCCTTATGAATTGAAACACACTTAATGGCACCTGTTTTTGTTGTTAAGTGCCATCAAGTCGGTACCGACTCATAGCAACTCTATGCACAACAGAACAAAACACTGCCAGTCCTGGGTCAACCTCACAATTGTTGCCACACTCATTGATCCTGCCACTTTGCCAATCCATCTCTATGGGGGTCTTTCTCTATTTCTCTGACTCTCCACCTTACCAAACATTATATCCTTCTCCAGTGACTGGTCCCTCCTGACAATATGTCGGAAGAATGAGAGACGAAATTTGGCCATCCTGGCCTCCAAGAGGCACTCTGGCTGCACTTCTTCCAACACAGATCTGTTGGTTCTTTTGGCA
>NW_006408531.1:29415404-29424056 GCF_000296735.1 Chrysochloris asiatica
TTCCATCTTTTCTTGATGTCTTCTGCATCATTCAATAATTTGCCCAGAGAATCTTTCAATAACGAAAGTCGAGGCTTGAATTTTTTCTTTAGTTCCCCCAGCTTGAGAAATGCTGACCATGCCCTTCCCTTTGGGTTATCCAACTCTAAATCATTGCATATTTTATTATAGTATTTGGTTTTATCTTCTCGAGCTGATCTTCGAAATTTTCTGATCAGCTCTTGGACCTCTTCAATTCTTTCGTTTGCTTTAGCTTCTCTACGCTGGAGAGCAAGTTTGAGAGTCTCCTCTGACAACCATTTTGACTTTTTCTTTTTCCACCATATAGTTCCCTTTAATCTGCTCACTTGTTACTTGATTGTCTTTTATGTAATATTTATATATTTAAAACCCCATTAGACAATGTTATAATATTTTTAACTTAATTTCTAATATTCCAGGTTCCCTTCTGAATAATTTCCTTTCATATTTCTGAAGGAGATTGTTGATGAATATAGAATTTTGAACTGACAATTATTTTCTCTCAACTCTTTAGAAGTGTTGTCCCACTTCTGCTGACCCTTCTCGTTTCTAATGAAAAAAATCCACAGATAATCAAATAACTATTCATCTATAAGTATTTTACAAGGTGGGTAGTTCTAACTCACCAGTCACTCCTTGGGAACCCTATAGAGGGTAGCTATGGTTTGGGACTGATTTGACAACTTTTAACAACAATAGTAGGTATTGTGTCATTTTTCCTTTTTTTTAAGAATTTCCTTTTTGTCTTTGAAGCACTATTCATGATAAACAAAAGTTGGAAACAATCTCACTGTCCATCAACAGATGAAAAAGCAAAATATAATATGTAGTGACAATTGAGTATGACTCTGTCATAAAAAAAAAATTAAATGAAACCCTAATACATTAATACATACTATAGTATGAATGAAACTTGAATACATTTTACTGAGTGAAAAAAGTTAGTCACTAAAGGAAAAATGAAATATTTAGAATAGGCAGAGGTATAGAGACCAAAGTGTATTAGTGATTTCTAGGGGAGGAAGGAGGGAAGAAAAGGAAGTTATTGCTTAGGGTGATGGAAAATTTAGAAAATGGATAGTGGTAATGATTGTACCACATAATAAATGTAATTATACATTAAAAATATTAAAGTGGAAAATATTTTATTATATTTATACTTAACACAATAAAAATAACATTGTTACGTAACGCTTTGTACATTTCTTTAAAAGTTACCTACAAGGAGATTTTCTGTGTTGAGAGGAAAACTAAAATTGGCAATTAATGCAAATATCAGTGCTACTAAAATGGATTCTGTAAATAAATATTTAATATGCTGAAAATCTTCCAGGTTTTTTATTTGAATTACAGAAAACGTATGTCTTTTACTAAGAAAAAGCACTACATGATCTTGACCTTACATGATCTTGACCTTACATGAGTAGCTACTCATCTTCATATAAAGCATGCTAAATGCAATAGGAGATCAGAAAGAACAACAAAAAATCAATGCCTTTTTTATATGTTGTTGGTATGCTAGAAGAAAAAATAGAACCAAAACTCAATAGGTCTGGATTTGAAAACCAGCTCTGCTACTTAATAGCTGTATAACATCATGGCTCATCAATTAGTATCTTCAGATTTCAATTACCTCATCCAATGAAAAGAAGAAGTTAGAATAAAAATTAGTGGTTTTCACCTGATCTAAAATGATACAATTAATCTTGTATACTTATTTAAAATGCTGCATTCAAATTTCACCCCAAGACTTTGATTCAGTAAGTCAAATTGGCATTTTAATACCCAAATTGATTCTAATATTCTTTACTAACCATACTTATAAAATATAGCCAAACACTTCAATTCCCATATGATTTCATCATTTACGTGTGGTTGTTGTTGTTGTTGTTTTTATAATTAGAAAAGAAAAAAGTTCAAATGTAAGAAGGAAAAATCTACAGAGTTTCTAACCTTGAGTTTCCTTGGAACCTTGGTTTGCAAAAGTCATGAATCTCCTGGATTCAGCTGTTAGAGTTGATGGGAATTGTCATACTGGTGAAAGTCTTTTACTTGAAAAAACTACTTCTACTTGAAAGTCACAACTAGGCACTGTGGGGATTTAAAATATTATATGCTTGGGAAATAACAAGAAATCATTAGGTTGAACCATAGAAATTGCTCATATTCAATCATATTTCCCCAACAAAAACAGCTATTTCCTATTATTAAACTTAGGTCATTTTCTGTTAGTTTGCTCTTTCCCATAACTTAGTAGGCATAATTCCTTTTATCATTTCTGGGGGGTTTTTTTGTACATTAATTAGCAAGGCTATTTATAAGAAGACTTGATGGATAGGAAATTATTCTGAGGTTTTGAGGTCATTACTTTTAAGAGTTGAGAAGAATAAGTTTGTACTGAGGATAAGATCAACTTTAGTTATTTTCTTTGTAAAGCTATTTACTGGTTTCACCTTATCCACAGTCCCTTCTAAATGAAGGAAGAAAATGGATACATTTTCAAGGATTAACTGGTCCCTGTCATATCAATCAATGCTTCTTAAGATTTTAGCTGTGAGTTATCTTATAGGTTAGCAAGTAGTTTGGATAGCAATATGTTAGAAAGAGACAACATGAAAAAAGTTCCAGTATTTAGAAAAAGTAAGGAGATAGTTCATTTTTTTTTCATTCTATAAATATTTATTGAGGTTTTACAAGGCACCACTAGGCACTGTGGGGATTTCTAATATAAATAAGAACCAGTCTTTGTTCTCTAGAGGCTAACATGAACAAATAATTACATCACAATGTAGATTACATGATAAGAATCATAAGTTTAGTAGCTTCTATAATGAAATAAACATGTTGCCCTTGGAAACCCTATACAGATACGCTATGAGTTGGAACCAACTGGATGGCACTTAGCAACAACAATGGATTCAAATGGCACCCAGTGCAGTTACAGTATATTGTTGGCAGTTCTCTTTTTAATAAAACTCAATCAAGAGTTGTGACTTTTTTTTTAAATATATATACGTATTGTAAGAAGTTTGTTATTTGTTTACAATTTACATCTCTAAAGGTAACATTACAAAAGCTTGATTCATTATTGAGAAACCATAGTTCCTGTAAGGAATGTATGATAATGATAGATGAGGCATCACACATCACAAACTCTGAATAAAGCCTCAGATTACTAGGAAATTACTAAAATCAATTCAATTTAAATGACTGATGAAAGAATATATATAGCAAGAGATAGTTTGTTGACTTTCTTAATCCTATTGTAGAGTGATTGGGGAGAAGTGAATGTATACTGTTATTTTATTTCTAATTTTGGCTTTTTTCTTCTTATTATTATTATTTCTTTTTGTCTTACAGTCTGATTTGAGAGTGGGTCATCATTTGTAGGGAGTTATATGCATGTCATGTTAAAATCTATTACAGTATCAATGATGATGGCAAAACCTCAAATATATGGATGCTTCTTTGACCCTGGGATTTACTAGAGTATCTCAACAGATTTTATAGGCATTAAGTAGTCAACCCTCAAATCAGCTCTGAAACATGGATATTACACAGGGTTGGAGTTATGAACCATAAGGGCACTGGGAGAAATATATTTAAACAGCAAATCCTCTGAGAAACATCAAGCTGAGACTGAACAGCAGGGCCTCACACTTCAGTGCAGGACATGTGTTAGTGCAGATGTTCTCCAACTTTATTATGCCTAAAACCACAGCTATGAGGCCAGTAGTTCTAGACCCTGATGTCCTGTGAAAATATAGATTCTGCTTCAGCAGGTCTGGGTTCAGACCGTATTTTAAGTACTTAAGGCCATCACTGGCACCATCCCAAATCAGTAAGTTTGTGGTGGAGCCTATCTTGTTAGAACACAGATTGCTGGGCCCCATCCTCAGAGACCTTGATTCAGTAGGTGTGGGTTGGAACCCGTGAATTTACATTCCTGTCTGAGGATAACACTTTGGGTAGTACTGGTTTGGACTACTCTCCAGAACTTCTGGGAATTCCTATTTTTAATATAATTCTCTGATAATTATAATGAACATAAAAATTTGAGAACTATAGCACTAATAGGAGTCCTGGTGTGGACTGTAGGAAAAGCACTGGACTGTTAATCACAACATCAGCAATTCAAACCCACCAGCCTAGTGACTCCTCTGAAATCTATACTGGGTAGCTATGAATAACACTTAACAACAACAAATAGAGTTCATAGGGACTAACCCATTTAAGGAGCCTAAGCCTGGCACAAACAGCAAATGGTTCGTATCTGAAAGTCAAGCGTTAGTCAGTGGTGGGAGGAACACTACAAACAATGAAACAGGTGTTTGTGACCACAAAGGAGGCAGACAGACCTTAATTCTAGATCTAGGAGTTCTAGCTAGTCCTTCAAGGTATAACTTGGCACATTAGTGGTGGATAGAGGAAGCAGGATCAGACCAAGACAGTGGATGTGCCATAACTAGAACACTCTAAATTGTGGTTAAAGGAGGGAAGCCAAATGTCAAAGCCAGTTCTATAGAATTATTAGCAAAAAAAAACCCAAAACAAAACAAAAAATGAGTTGGGGTGGACAAGGCAGAACAGGTTATGACATAAATCATTCAGAGCAAGTTGCTAAGGACAGAGGCCTAAGTTTCATTGGCTTCACATATTATCCAAAGGATCTGAGGAAGTAGACATGGATATTTAAAATATTATGTCTACTCAGACATGAATACTTGAATACCTTTCCTCTGTTTCATTTTAAAATAGTGGGAGTTCATTATAGATCGTAAAACCTACTTCCAATCTCTATTTAATTAGTCTTCCTTCTTCATCTGGCATTTTCATAATTTTTCTTCCTACTTGTCCTAAATTATGCTCTCCTACTGGAGTCCTGGTGTGACGCTGTGGGCTAATGTGTCAAAGTGCAAAGTTGTTTGAACTGCAAGGTCGGTAGTTCAAGTTCACCAGCTGCTCCTTGGAAACTCTATAGAAGGTCGCTATGGGTCAGAATCGACTCGATGGCACTTCATAACAATAACTCTTACAGTAATCTCATATGCATGTGAAAGCTGGGCAGTAAATAAGGAAGACCATAGAAGAATTGATGCTTTTGAGTTATGGTGTTGAAGGAGATTAATGAAAGTGCCATGGGCTGCCAAAAGAACCAACACATCTGTGTTGGAAGAAGTACAGCCGGAGAGCTCCTTGGAGGCCAGGATGGCCAAACTTCATCTCTCATACTTCAGACATATTGTCAGGAGGGATCAGTTGCTAGAGAAGGGGATCATGTTTGGTAAGGTAGAGGGTCAGAGAAAAAAAGGAAGATCCCCAGTGAGATGGATTGGCCAAGTGGCAGCATCAATGGACTCAAACATGGCAACAATAGTAAGATTGGCCCAGGATCGGGCAGTGTTTCGTTCTGTTGTGCATAAGGTTGCTAAGAGTCGGTACTGACTCGATGGCACCTAACAACAACTGCTTAAAGTGCAATTATTTGTCAGCTTTTTTCCCCAAAAAGTAATTACAGCCTAGACACAGTATAAATTCTTAATTTTTCTTAAATTCTTTACCTGAAATCTAAAATCCTAGTATATTTATTTCTCAAATCAAAACCTGAGACAACCTATAGTTCATATGATCATAGTGTAGAGTATTGAACATCATCCCTAACCTATTCATTCTGAATCTCTGGCGCTGAGCCCATGAAATATGCATTTCAAGAGGTTCTTCTAGAAAATTCTAGAACACAAAAGGTTGACAATTGCTGTCATTATCTTTCTTTGGTTAGGCCTCTGCTGTTAAAAACTCACTAGCATAGGTCATTTCTTCCAAGTGAATGATTCAAGAAAGTTTCTTAAAGGCACAGATTTATATCATTCCTGGATATTCTGAAACCAGTCAAAAATAGAAAAATAACAAAAGCATTTAAACACAATTAGATAGTTTTTTTCCATATCAAAATATATGTTAAGATTGTTTAGGACCAGAAACATATAATATAAAACTAAATATAATTGTAATATTAATATACATATAAGGTAAAATGCTGGATTCCAATGTTAATTTGAGGTAATCCTATTAACCCTTTTAACACTACTATCTAAGAACATGGAAAATAAATCAAATATCAGATATAAATCTAAAAGATCATGTTCATTCACTTAGCTATTTTTTGTTCCATTGGAAGACTAAACTCATCACGGTATTTTCTGGGCACATTTACAGCATTCTAGAATCCATGTTCTACAGTTTCTGTATAAAATCTGAGCTACTTAGAGTGAATACTAGCTCTGTTATTTAAAAGAATTTCTGGTTTGTTTCAACTTGAAAGTGATTTAAGAGGAGGTCCACAGAGAAAATCTGTCTCAGTAATCAAATTATAACAAGTTAGGATTAAAAGTATTAAGAAGTTTAAGGAAACTTTTTAGCTGTCTTGGGGTTTTTTTGTTTTATTTGTTTAGTTTTTTGTTGGAGGGAGTATGTCTGTAGAGGAGTCATTTGACGGCTGTGGGAATAAGAACAACAAAATTATATGAAGGAAAAACACAAACACTGCATACATTTTTGGGTTCATTATACATCTCCAGTAACAGTATTTTTCAAACACTTCGGTTTGGCCAAACCATAGCAGCCTTTCCCCAAGGACATTTTGTCTCAGTCTTCTTACTCCTTTCCTGATTGTGTAAAGCAAACTGCAATTTATAGGTTAATTTAATTTATATTTTCAGATTCATTTGTACTTAATTCAATAAAGTGTATATGATATGATTATCATATAAGTCACTGAATTTTTGAGAAACATAGATATTTTTAATAGCTATTTGGCACATTTTTTTCCCTTTCTTAGAAATAGGAAGCCACTATAACCAAAAGCAAACAAGGTTAAACTCTAGAGTGTTCAATTTGGACGTGACAGTTAGAAACCACAAATCCAAATGGGGTTGAGTCTGGCAAAATAGGCCTTCCGTTCTTAATTAGGTGACAGGTGTTAATTAGGTGAAACATCTAAGAGGACAGAAAAAAATGTAATGAAATCAATGTCTTATTTCATCTTTTCTAGACAAAAAGAAATGACGTGTTCTCTTTTAAAAAAAATTTAAAAGACCATATCTCTTTTAAAAAGTTGTAATCCACATCAAGTTCAGATATGCTTTCTGTCATATATACTATATGCTGCTGAAGCTACTGCATGCCATTGAGAAAGTTCTGACTCAACGATCCTATAAAGGGTTTCTGAGGCTATAAATCTTTAAAAGAGTAAAAAATTCATCTTTCTCCCAAGGAGAAGCTGGTGGATTTGAACTGCTGACCTTGTGGTTAGCAGCCCAATGTGTAACCCACTATGTTACCAGAGTTTCTAATATACTGCATAGACATAGGTATTATATATCTTAATAATGGGCATCTTTTTATTTAGCTATAATTTTTCTAAAGTAACTAAATTGTATTATAAATTGTTGATTCATCTACTTTGAGAAAAACAATTCTAATCCTCTTGGAGTCATGAGATAACATTTCAAATAAACCGAGTATTAGCTTCTACCAAGATGGTAGCAAGGAACACTGGTCTATTTTTTTAATCTCTCCAGACTTCCATTGAAACCAGAGAAGGAGAATCAGAGTGAAATTTCATGATAAATATCTGGAGTAAAATTCAAAGAATGTATCTATCTAAATCCTGAAAATTTGCACCTGACATCAACCCAGATGGTATCAATAACTGCAAGAGAAAACATGGAGAGAAGGCAAAAGCACTTTGGGTGAGCCTGGCTTCCAGAAACTGGATGGTTAACATGCATATAGCACCAAAATGGGGTACCTAGTGACTATGGACAACTCAGGGGGCCAACCTGAGAACAGTGGACACATCTGAGACTAGGATAAGCCAGTGTTAACCATAAGGCTGGTGGTTCAAACCCACCAGCCACTCCATGGAAACTCAGTACAGGGTTGCTATGAGTCAGAACTGATTGAAGGCCCTTAATAACAACAACAACAATTCACAGAGTGAGTGCAAAGGATCAGGGAAAGGAGTCTTGACTCAAAGAATTCTCCAAACCTAAGGCCCCTTTCAAGATTAAGATCCAATTTAGGAGAAACATCTAGGAAGAGAATCTAATTCAAGCAGGGTAAAGACACTAAGAGCAAAGAAGAAAACTCAGGGAGGAGACTACAGCCTGAAGCTAGGAGAGTTTGCCTGACCCTTCCATTCCTTGAATATTTTCTCACTTACAATTAGAGAAGGAAATGCACTATGGTAAAACTTTATGTAAAGTGGTTTGCTTGTTTGTTTGTTTTGATTAAAAGGAACAATGGACTTCATAATACTCATATAGTTTTAAAAAGCATGTCAGAAAACATCCTCACAAAATGAATAAAAAGTATTCCCTAAAAAAAAAAAGTCCTCACCACTCACCACTGGACCAATGAACAACATTCTTATCAATGGAAAACGGATTGAAGTTGTCAAGGACTTCATTCTTCTAGGATCAACTATCAACACTCATGGAAGCAGCAGTCAAGAAATCGAATGGGGAAAAAAAAAAAGAAATCAAATGATATATTGCATTAGGCAAATCTGTTGCACAAGACCTTTTTAAAGTGTTGGAGAGCAAAGATATCAGCTTGAGGATTAAGGTG
>NW_006408531.1:29428860-29434784 GCF_000296735.1 Chrysochloris asiatica
TTTAAACCATTCAGTGTTCCATCTTCTGTTCAAACAACTGCCTTTTGGTCCATGTACCAATTATTCATGAGCACAAATAAGTCTTCTAGAATACTCATACTTCACAATACAGATTAAGTATGGTGAAAGGAGACAACCCTGGCACACAGCTTTCCTGATTTTAAGCCATTCACTATCCCCTTGTTCTATGTGGTATCTATGTACAGATTTCTCATAAACACTTCTTCTCTTAAAAGACCCAAGTGCCTTCACTGCTAGGATATTCAACTGACATGATCTCAACTTGACAAATTCTGCTCATTTTTTACTCCAGGTTTTTTGTTGTTGTTAGGAGCTGTTGAGTCAGTACCTACTCATATCAACCTTATTCACAGCAGAATTAAACAATAACTGGTCCTGTACCAACCTCACAATCATTGCTACACTTAAGTCCATTTATGCTGCCACTGTGCCAATCCATCTCATTGAGAGTCTTCTTCTTTTTTGCTGATGCTTCATTTTACCAAGCAACTTCATATGCATGTGAAAGTTGGACAATGAATAAAGAACATCATAAAAGAATTAATGCATTTGAGTTATGGTGTTGGAGTAGAATATTAAAAGTACCCTTGATCACACCAAAAGAAAAAGTATAGCTAGAATGCTCCTTAGAAGTTAGGATAACCAGACTCATCTCTCATACTTTGAACATATTAACAGGCGGTCTCATTTAGGTGTACCTTTTGAGGGGAACCTAGGTCACAAATAGACCCCTTGCCTCATAAGTTTTCTAGTCTGTATTGAACACAACATATGCTAGGTGGGAATTAAGTGCTTATTTGTGGTTGTTAAGTGCCTTCAAGTGGTTCTGACTCATTGCAAACCTATGTAGGGTTATCCAAGGAGCAGATGGTGAGCTGAACCATCAACCTATTGGTTTCAACCAACCTTGAGGTCCAGTACTTATCCTACGCCAGGACTCCAGTGTTTAATGTTATTGTCGTTATGTGCCAATGAGTCGGTTCTGACTCATAGCGACCCTGTACAGGGTTTCCAAGGCTGTAAATCTTTACAGGAGCAGAAAGCCTCCTCTTTCTCCCATGGAACAGCTGGTAGTTTCAAACTGCTGACCCTGAGGTTAGCAGCCTGATACATAACCACTACGCTACCAGAGCTCCTTAGGTGAACTAAATTATCCATGAATCAGAATTGACATGAGATATTTAAGAACAACATGTTGCTCCAGGCTTTCCTATTCTTCTATTAAAATGTTATTGAACTTGTATCTATATTCTAATAAGGATATAATTGTACAAATGATACTTTTTATTTTTTTAAAGAGACATAAATTGGGTAAAATATCCCATTGTTTTACTGACCTTTATGAAAACAAAGACTTTGCAGATATATGTTCATCTTGTTGTGTATGATGCTTTTTCTTATGTTTATATCCATAACATATAGTACATATGTATGTATATATTTAATATAGTTATAATTTTGCTTTACATTATATTTTAAAGTTATTAATATTAAGAAAGATAATTGCTCTTTGAAGAGATTTTTGTAATATTTTAGATACTGGTTTTTAAATGTGCAAAATATCAGAAATATTACCAAATGAGTATATTAAAAATAATAGCTCCCAAACAATGTTTTTGCAGTTTAAGAGGGCACACAGTTCCAAGATGCATATGTGTTTAAATGGAAATTCCACTGTCCTCTCTCTTCACATATGGTGTTTATTGCTTATGACTACTTTTGAAGCTTAAAGAAATATATATTATCTATTCATATTCTCATCTCTGCATAGAATTATTTTTAAAGATCTTTTTCTTCTAAGCAGGAAGTCATGTATCCATACAAAATTATTTAGGTATAATTTACTGAAGGGTGAGAACTTTTACCTTCAATGAGAAAACAGGTTAATAAACATATCATCTCATTTACCAGATGTCATCTGCTTTAGACATTTCATATTGCTCTTTGCAATCAAAATGTGAAAGGAAATTAATAGACAAAAAAAATATTGAGGGCTGTGAGCTGAAAAATGAAAAAGTGTATAAAAAGAGGAAGATAGAGCTGAAGAAAATGCTTGAAGGTAAGGGAGAGTAAACTGAATAAGATACAGAAGGTAATGAAGAACAAAAATTTAATGATGCCAGGTGAACACCATGGTTTTGGTTATAAAATTCTAAAATGACTTGCAGTGTAAAAAATGGAAATAGAGTTGTCAGAAACCTTGGTCTCTATTGGCCTACTGTTGACAGTTTTCAAAATTTCCCAGTTTTGATAAACTAGCGACTATCTTCAAGTGGTCAAAACATCTAATCACTTTGATACAAATATTCATGGGCAAATATTACTGAAGTTGGTTGTTGTTTAACCCTTGGCAATTGGTTGAGGAATGAAATTTTCCAACAAACCTAGTAAAAGGATAATTAAAGCTTGTACAGTCCAAAGAGCACAATCACAGATGTGTAACCAAACCTGATAGTCCAGAGAAAGTTTTTCTCACTCCAAAATTATTGGGTCAATGTCATAGACAATGGTCAACCTCTTTCAAATAGGCCCAGAGAGTTCTGGTAAGTAAAATTCACATTTCTGGAGAATATTACAATCCTTGTGATGAACTACAGGCCCTACTTGTGTTTACCATATGGACTTATTTTCCAGCCAATTAAAAGATAAGCAACCTCAGAATACATATATATATATACATATATATATATATGTATTCTACAATATGTTAGAGATATTCTATAGTGTATCTTCCATAGAATCTATAACAGAGGGGGAAAAATTCTGAATTATAGTCTTAAGTAACTTTACACTATCAGATTATTCTTACATAAAGTAAATATATTTCATCATTCTTAACAGGAAAAAAAATTAAAAAGCAGACCATACACTATATTTGAAATTCTGCAATTTTTTTTCTTTTAAGGCTAGCAAAAATATGTACTTTTCCTGCTAGTGTAGAAATGTTTGTTTATAAGTAGTCTATCTTTTTCATAGCATTTACTATAGCTTAAACACTTTTTGTGCATTGTGCCCGGAAAAACATATGAAATATTGATTCTATCAATTGGTGTTGATATTATGTTTAATTAACAGTATGCTGTTGTTACTTGCCATGGAGTCACTCTGAGCCGTAGTATTAGTATGCAAATACTTTTAAAATACATTTTTAAACCATAATCTTGATTTAAATTATAATCATTCATCTGAATAAATAATAAAATGTCACTGTACAAAATATCTCTGGGTAGTATTTATGTTACATCTATTGAGGAAAGTACGTTTTTCTCTTCCAGAGAGGGTGGCAAGATCTCTTCAATTTACAATGTAGAATAATCATGCTATTTTATAGCAGGCAATTTTGCTTTTCTACTTGTTTTTATTTTTAGTTCCTATGATGTTTTGTTTCCAGATGTAGGAATGTAGCTGAGCAGGGGCTGCTGCTAATTATTGAGCAAATATACACATGAGGTCCAGATGTTAATGGGTGATCTTTTTTTTCCCCTTCTTTTTTCTATCGGAAAATAGATTTATTTCTGTGCCATATATATACCAGATAAGATTCTTCCTACATTTTACCTTAGTCATTTGGAGCCCTTAGTTTATTTAGATTTAAGTTAGATACAAATCTTTCAGCTACACTGTTATGGAAGGTTTACCAGGGAACTTCAAGAAGTTCATGGAAGAATTGAATCGAAAGATAATGGAACATTACCACGAACTTTTTGAAGCCCCTTGAAGTAACTTCATTTTTGTTTCTAAATTGTTAAGTATATCCCAATTTAAGCTTCCAGACACATAAAGAGGACATTTTATTTGCAAATTATAAAGTAAAATTTTGAAAGTAAGCACAAATAAATGCCTTGGGAGAGGATTTTTTAAAAAAAGACTCCATTTTGCTCAATGTTAGCATCACATGTTTTCTTTCAGGATGATTCTCAATAATATGAGTGAAATACAAAGCCCTTACTTAATTACAGATATTTTTTTTTGAAGGTCTCTCTGTTAGAAGAAGAAGAAAAAAAAAACCTCAGTTGTCTCTTATGATTTGCCAATGGATCAATAAATATTCATTAAATAAAAGTGTTTTTATATTTTAATTCCAATGTTATTTACTAAGGCTACACTCCAGAGTCATACAGTTGTTCAAATAAAGGCAATTACCACAATGCTTTGTAAGGCTAATTTCCTATTTAAAATTAAGTTCACATTGTTCTGAAATTTCTAGAAATATTGATTATAATAATGAACAACTAATGCTAGAACATTTACATAGTTCTATAGTTTTTATAAAGAAATGCAATGAGATTAGAACAAACCCAAAATGTATAACTTGAAAAATCTATAAGGTCACCAAGCTTAAAATTATCCTGATAACTGCCATGAAATTCATTTTCTGATCCTTAGAAACACAGAAAAAACATTTTATTGAAGTATGTCTCAGTTACTCAAAAAATACATAAATTTATTCCTATTTGTAGACAAAACTGTGAGAAGAAATCCAAGAGACACTATAATTTCAGTTTGTATTTTTGCTCAAACTGAGATTATAATGTTACAAAGTCTTTCCATCAACCAAGGAGCCAAAGAGGCTGCGCGTTGTCTGATTTGGCTGAAGTGGTGGAGGCCACGGCCTCAGCTTTCAGCATAGTTGGTGGAAAACCAATTACAACTGGGTCAGAGTCAAAATTTGAGCCTAACACTCATACATCAGATTGTTTTGTGTAGGGAGTCATAGTATGGGAAGATTTAATTTGGGAAATATGTAAATATTAACTGGTTTTACTTTATTTTTAATTTTCTGACAAATTTAGCATAATTATGCCATGCTAAATTTGAGGCAGTTCTCAACATATTTGTTCATGAAATTTACTTAAAAGAAATGAGTCACTCAGTCACCCAGAGAAAACTTTTGGTACTAAAATAAATAATCATTATCTGCAGACTTACCTCTGATTTTCCTAATCAGTAAAAGCTTTACAATGATTAATATTCAACTTGAGTAAATGTGATTTACTCATTAACAAGCAATATTCTATGAAGAAAAAAGGGTCAATAACTAGTATAGATTTTTACAGTGGGTGATATTAGAACACTAACTCTCCACCTGCAAACTATAATGGCTTATATCTTCATAATGAATTACAGCCATTTGAATTAATCCATTAACCTTGGGCCAAAAAAGAAAACAGGTGCTTAAAAAATATATCAGATGGTATGTATACAAGTTCTACCTCAATTTTTTTACTGTTAGCAAACTGAGATGTTTAACATGAGTAAAAATTAAAGGGTGTCATTAATGTGTTTATTTTTCATATAGTCTAATGTCATAAGGAGAAAAGGAAAGATTATGATTAGATATTTTTAAATATGAGAGAAAATTTTAACATTTTAAAGGAAAGTAAAATTTGTTAGAGATTATGAATCTTTTAAAATATTCTCCAAATTTGTTTGCATCCCAACATCATGGAATTATTTAAATATTATATTTTTCATCAACGTCAATCAATATTTAATACTTAAGATAAAAGATCATATCTGGATAGCACTAAAAGATATAATATAGACTTCATAGAAATTGTGATTCCGTGAATAAAATCATGATTGTTTTCTTTATGTAGCACTCATTCTAAGAATAAAAAGACTTTGGTGAATTAAGTTTATCTTGTTAACATTATCATTTCTTTGATTACTTGGTTTTACAAACAGTTAGTATACCTATCAGATTCCAGACAAGATTACGCTTAGGTTATCTAGTAGAGAATTTTCAAACTTAGTTGGGTTTGCTGTTGTTGTCAGGTGCCATCGAGTCGGAACCGACTCATAGTGACCCCATGTACAGCAGAACGAAATACTGTCCGATCCTGGGCCAACCTCATTACCGCTGCCACACTTGAGTCCATCAATGATGCCACCTGGCTGAT
>NW_006408531.1:29434884-29435827 GCF_000296735.1 Chrysochloris asiatica
TGGCAACAATAGTGAGGTTGGCCCAGGATCGGGCAGTGTTTTGTTCTGCTGTGCATAAGGTCACTACGAGTCAGTACTGACTCAATAAAGATCATTTAATACCACTACTATTCAGATTCATGCACCAAACACTAAAGCCAGTGATGAAATTTTAGAAATTTACCAACATCTTAATTGAGAAATTAATTAGGTCATTCAATCAAGATGCATTGGTGATTACTGATGATCGAAGTGTGATGGTTGAAATCAAAGAGGAAGGATCAGTTGTTGGAAAATATGGCATTGATGACAGAACTAAGAGAACACCTATTAAAATTATGTAAGCTGAGTGACTTATTCATTTCAAAATACCTGTTTTTAAACAACAGAAAATAAGACTATACATCTGGACCTCACCAGATGGTACACACAGAAATCAAACTGATTTCATCTTCATCTCTGCGAAGAGATGGCAAAAGCTCCATATCATCAGCCAAAACAAGACCAGGGTCAGACTCTGAAACAGACCATCTATTGCTCATATAAAAGTTCAGGCTAAAGCTGAAGAAAACTAAAATAAGTCCACAAGAGTCAAAACATGACTTTGAACATATCCCCCTGATTTTAGACACAATCTGAAGAATAGATTTGATGCATTAGATACCAATGACCAAAGACCAGTTGTACGATGACATAAAAATATCATACAGAAAGAAATTTAAAAGTCATTAGGAAGACAAGAAAAAAGAAAAGATTAAAGTGGTGTCAGAAGAGATTCTGAATCTTGTTCTTCACCATAGAGATGCTAAAGAGAATGGAAGAAATTAGAAGGTAATATAGCTGTACAGAAAATTTCAAAGGGCATCTCCAGAAGTCAAGTAAAATAAAAGTTAGGTATCATAATAAAATCTGCAAAGATCTAGAGTTAGAAAACAACAAGGAAAGAACATTCTCAGGATTCCTC
>NW_006408531.1:29436505-29444344 GCF_000296735.1 Chrysochloris asiatica
GCTATAGGACAGACTAGAAATGACTCATAAGGTTTCCAAGACTGAAATCTTAACAGAAGCAGACTGTCTCTTCTTTCTCCTGGGGAGCAGCTAGTGGATTCAAACCCCCAATCCATCTGCTAGCAACTGAGCAACTAGGCACTGTGCCATCAGGGCTCCTTGATAAGATGATTTGTAGCTTAAATGAAAAGCCTAATTACCACAACAGATGTGATGTACTGAGAAGCTACAAAGGTTTACAAAAGCACCAGGAATTTCTCACTCCAAATAAACAGGTATAACAGATGAAGGACATAAAGTAGAGCACCAGAAAGACAGAAAGTAAAGGATTTCACAGTCATCCTTACTGAGAGGTTAAACAGAGTAGTAGTACAAAAGTCAACATAATATGGATATAGTTGTTCTTGTCAAGTGCTATTGAGTTGGTTCCAACTCATAGTGACCCTGTATAGGTTTTCCAAGGAGCACTTGGTGGGTTTGAAGTGCTGACCTTGTGGTTTTCAGTTGGGTGCTGATCCTACAGTGCCACACCATATAAGTATGCATATTTGTGGATATGACTACTACTCTCAGTTTGTCTGACTGTGATAACTTGTGTGTTGTCATGGTGCTGGAAGTTATCCCACCAGTTTTTCAAGTACCAGCAGGATCACTTGTGGTAGCCAGGTTTCAATAGCACTTCCGGAGGAAATCAGACTAGAAGACCTGGTGATCTACTTAGAAAATTAATTAGTAAAAATCTTATTGATCACAAAAGGACATTGTCTGACTCACTGGCTTTGGACATTTTATGAGGTGGGATTAATCAATAAATAATGACAACATATTTGTTGACATACAAGGCCAATGAGGGTGTGGAAGAACCTTGGAGTTATGGATTAGCATAAACTCTGCAACAGTAAACATGCTAATGACCATGAGGAAGATGCACTTGGCAACATTTAGTTCTCTTATACATAAGGTCATCATTAGCATGAGTTTATCCAATGGCAACCAACTACAACATGCAGATTTACATAAAGAAGAGGAGTAAAATTAATATACTTGCCATTTTTCATACTCTCATTGATCAAATTTTAATCTTCTCCTTGTTAAAAAAGGTATTAAAAAACAAAGTTTTCAGAAGTCAAGAGAGAACTATTAAAATGACGGGAGGTAATTCTTTTTACATATAGTTAGAGAAACTGGGATGGTTCAGGATAAAGAAGAGGATGCTTTACCTACTTTCCTAAAAAGAAGAGCCGTTGTGAAAAGAATGTTAACTAATCACTCTACACCATGACAAGACAAAAGAATTTTAAAATTAAACAGGATACACCTTAATTAGGATTGCTATACATATTTTTATGTGGTTTGACATTGAAGCTGACTGTGAAGAGAGGGCATGCATCTTTATTGCTAGAGCCCTTAGGGGTATAATGATTTTTAGGGATAATGATCATTCTGAATGGTTTTGTCCTAACTTTTCAAATGGTATCTGATCAATTACCTCTAAGATCCCTTCTAGCACTGGATCCATAGTTGATGCTCCTGAACAGAAACAGACATTTGTAGATTTTACCTGGACTATTATTTCTATTTTAATATCCTTATTGCAATTTTAATTATAAGTTTTACCACAATATTTTAAGGAAGATGAGACTCTTCATATTCAATAATTGAGTTTAATGCCAATATAATCATTTTATCCTAGACAAGCTGGACATAGACTATCCATAAAATGATTTAATTTCTAACTTGGTTAATAGTCAATGAATAGTAAAGTGTTTTTATTTCTGAAGGTAAGCATAATCATACATGTTTATCCAGCTATAAATAAGTCTAAGAAGCTGACACAGTATAGCCTATATTTAAGAGAAGAAATTTAACAATACATTTTTGTTATTAAATGTTAAATGTCCTGTAAAGTACCACAAAAGAGACATTGCATTTTTAAAACATTATTGGTTTTAGTCAAAATAACCTACTAGACCATTAGGTAGACTTTATTTCGTTGGAGAACTGAAAGTGATCCAGCCCTCATCATTTAACTGCTAGTCTCTTAGTTCCCACATATTCCAGAACTAGGATTTGGCCTGCTGAGTTTCTGGCAAGTCTTATGTTGGTATCAAGTAAATTCCTTTCCAAAAAAGTGTAGTAACTCTTAGTTATACTGAAATCCAAATGTGAATTTCCTGGAACACATGGGAACATGTAGTCAACAGATTTCTGAAATTGCATACCAGCACTTTGCTTTGCCTCTATGAGTGCTTGCCTATCTTGGAAGCAAATTTATTAATATCTTTTGAAATGGGTTCATGAGAAAATATTGCAATTAACTGGCCATTTTGCTAATCAGCTTCAAAGTTTTAGAGCATCCCTACATGCATATTTACAATAGCCCTGGTAACAAAGTAGCCCTGGTTATGTGTTGCACAGCTAACTGCAAAATCAGGAGTTTGAAATTACCAGCTGCTCTGAGAAAAATGAAATACTATATAGGGTCTCTATGAGTCAGAACCAACTCAATGGCACAAAGCCATACCTCCATATGTATATCCAAGGGCATACTTCCAAAATAACAAAATAGAGACATTAACAGAATCATCATCATCACTATTTAGATTTTCTAAAATTCAACTTTTAAAGGATCCACTGCACAAAATCACTGCTTTCACTTGCCACTCTTATCCCCATTGTTTTTTTTTAAAGAAGTGTTTTACTCCCAAAACGATTTCATAAGGTGCCTTGAGCCAAAGTATATCAAATGGTTATTTTAGATATGAAGTATGAACCATGTTTAGGGCAAATTCACTCTATGAAAATGTTCTCCACTATGGGAAGAAATATCAAAGTAGAGAACAAATCAACCACTTTTAATAAGGTGAGGTTTAGTTGAGAAAATTAGCTCAGTTAATCCAATATGCCGCTAATGTTTAGCCCGTTCTCCTTAAATAACCACCAGGCTCTGATGGATGCAGGATATTTTCCAATCCAGATTTATTCAGTCTTCCTTCCTGGAGTTTTCCACTTATCATGACAAATAGATTCTAGCTCAGAGACTACTGCAAAGTGGAAAAGATGGGGCTGGGAGGAGCTAAATATAGAAACACTTTTTCTAATATCTGAAGAATATCTAAATATAGTAGAATACCTCTCTGCGGAATAAAAGTTATTAAAATACATGATTATATATTTCCTTAAATGAAATATGGCATGCAAAGTCTAAAATATTAAATAAATTATTGACGGCAATGAACTGGCATATACATTGACACAGACAGAGATGAGCCTCAAAACAAAGACTCAGGACTGGCAATGTCCCATTGAGCAGATGAGGCAGACAATCACTGCTTTCACTTACCACTCCTATCCCCAGTGTTTTTTAAAAGAAGTGTTTTACTCCCAAAATGATTTCGTAAGTTGCACTTGAGCCAAATGGTTATTTTAGATATGATGTATGAACCATGTTTAGGGCAACAGTTATCTATTGAGAGAGTGCCACTGAGTGGAAGGCCTAGGAGTTGTGCACAGTTGAGGCAGATTCAGAAAGATGGGCCAGATCTGGCTGACTGTGGGCAACCCAGGCAGAGTTTTATTTGAGAGAGAGCAATGAATATTCTTGGATATTATTCACCTTAATGATAAGAGTAAGGTTCATAGGCTTTGCCCAACTAAGTAACTGGGCTACCAGCATTGGTATGAAGTACGATATAAGTACAATTAACAATCTGGTAGCGTAGTGGTTACAAATTGGGCTGCAAACCACAAGGTCAGCAGTTCGAAACTACCAGCTGTTCCTCGAGAGAAAGATGACGCTCTCGGCTCCCGTAAAGATTACAGCCTCGGAAACTCTGTACAGGGTTGCTATGAGTCTGAACCAACTCCACGGCGCATAACAACAACCAATTAGATACGTCTTTTGAGTTGACCTGAGGAGATGTTGTTATGTGTGATTGAGTTGCAATAACCTTGACAGCAAACGGGTTTTTTCTAGGGAGACAGAGATGGAAAATTAGACAATATGTTTTAAAAAATACTTCATGCTATTCAAACTGACTTCGTGGTTCAATGCCTATCCTACAGCATCACATCAGGACTCCCTGGGCAAAAATTGTACTAGGACAACAGAGAGGTCACTCTCCAACAACCTTGGAGCATTGTAGGGTAAAGGGTAACAGCTATTGTCTAGCTTAACAGTAAGTGGGAAGAAACTTACAACTCATGGTACTAGAGATGCAGAGCTAGAATGCGTGAGTAGTAGTGGCCATGGCTATTGATGGAGAATGAGAACTTGCTAGAGAGCACACATATGCCACCCAATGTAGTTCTCAGATATTAATAAGAACAACTTATAATAGAGATGTGTTTTGAAACAAAGATGAAAGCGAGAGCCATGGAAATATTGCCCATTTCTAATAATGTGTCTCAATATCTTGCTCTACAAGGTTGCTATCGCCTGGAGCAATATTTATCATAGATACCAACTAGAATAGAAGTAGTTCAGATTTCCAGAACACAAGGAAAATCTGATTCTTTGACATTTTCAACCAGAGGATATTTTTTTAGAACTTTATAAATATGCATTGTTTCATAAGTTTCCCAGGAGGAAACTTCAATGCCTCATGCATTGAAGCAGGAGGCAAATCAGAAAATTGACTAAAATATCAAATGTTTTTGCCAATATTAATTATATTCTTATTAAAATTCTCCCCTTGCTTTCTACATATTTTTTGTTTTGTATATTCTTCCCCTAAATTTCTGACCACTCCACATTAGATTTTTCCATTTCTCCTTCCTCTGTTCACCCCGGAAGGGGCCTTATCCTCTAATGCTCCATCTCTCATCCACAGACATTTTTGTTTATTTTTCCTGGGAGATCTTGTCCCAAAGAAGTTTTCACCTACTACTTATATGTTGACAATTCTGCTACATAGTTGACACATTTAAGAACAAGTTATTAAAAGTCTTCAAATCTCAAGAAGAAAAGATTTAATGAGTATTATAAAGGAAATTACAGATAAGATAAAATGCCTGTTTATCACAGAGAGCCTAGAATACCTTTAACATAGCTGAAATGCTTAAGAGACACTTTAAGTAATTTCATATTCATAACCAAGAATAGACATTTATAATGTTTTTACCAATATAATAATTAGGTCCTGTGTGTGCTTAGAGAAATAATCCCTGCATCTCATACAGGAGCTCTGGTGGTGCTGTAGGAAAAACACTGGACTGCTTGCCACAAGGTCAGAACTTCAAACTCACCAGTCACTGCACAAGAGAAAGATGAGGCTTTCTGTACCCATAAATATTTACAGGGTCGCTATGAGTCGGAAACCAACTCAATAGCGTATAACAACACTATGCATTTTGTTTAGCCAGGAAAAGTCCTTAAAAGAAGAGGGAATCTCAGTTATTGTTGTTAAATTTCACTGGTTCATATGTATAACATTAGTAGATTCAGGAAACACAACAGCAAACACTGAGATCAGAGCATGTGGCAGGTAAAAGAGAGAGTCCAGCATTCAATATACCATAGTCAGGCCCCAGAGCAAGTCTCTCCTTCTAATCATCCAATGGATTCGATGACTATGTACTTTTAAATTAACAAGTGTTTATCTCATAAAATCTCAATACAGTATTATTCTTTTCAATGGCTTCCTTTGCTGCCCTAAGTATACTTACCATAGGTGGAAATTTTTCCATTCTCTGAGGTAATGATTTCAGCTAGCTTGACCATATCTCTGTGCGTGTCTGGATAGAAGTGAGGAAGGTAAATGAAAAACATGGTCTTTCTTGCTATATAGTAGATGAACTGACCACATCAACTTTGTAGATGTCAATATTTTGCCTCTGAACAGTAAGTACCCTCTGTTCTGAAGAGAGTTTAAACTCCTCCTGGAACAGTGAGTATTGCCAAGTCACTATGCCCCACCATGAGGGATGCTCAGGCAGACACATGTGCAAAATACAACTGCTTGCTCAATATGGTCCACATGTAGCTAGGATAAAAGCAATGGACAGTGTAAGAATGGAAATTACAGGCACATATAGCTTTTCTATTTTATTTGAATGGGTCATACAATAGTATGTTTTACAAAACTGAATTAAAGGTTAAATACATTCTATGCAAATCTTTCTTTTCTAGTATGAGCAGCAGCTTATCTCACTAAAGAGTTATGAAATGCAAAATAGAGTTTTACTTATAATTCACTTCATAATTTTCTTGTAAATGTAAATTTAATAATATCCCCTGATATGTTCAACACACTGTACTAATGTATAAAGATTGGGAGGGAGTATAGAAGGAAGATGTGGTTCCTTCCAACTTGTATTTCAAATACAGGTTGTGATTATGATTGTTAAGTGCCATTGAGTTGGTCTCAACTCATAGCAATCTGTAAATCTTGAAGGGAGCAGAAAGCCTCATTTTTCTTCCATAGATGAGTTGGTAGACTGGAACCGCCAACTTTGTGGTTAGCGGTTCAGTTAAATACAGGTAGTTCTTAATTTAACTATGTATTTGAGTTATGATGAACTACACTTGCAACTGTTCCCCTTTTTTTGGTTCATCTTTTTGTTAGTAATATATACTACATACAATATTTCAGTATAGAATTTGCATACGTTATTAGTCTCATATGTAATGTTTCTAATTCCAGAAGACAAAGACACTAATACCAAAATGTAATAATAATGAAAACTTAAAAAAAAAAAAAAATCGGTACTGACTTCAATCAGAACTGACTTATTTTGAAGCAGGGGTTAAAATGGAATCCGATTGTAAGTTGAGGACTGCCTGTACAGACAGAAAGATGCTAACATCAGTCACTCCAGGACAAGTAAGCTAACAGAAGTCACAGAGTCCCATGGAAGATTGACACTAGGCTGACGTTGCACTTTGAGGACACAGATATTCTAGATAGGACAAGTGTGATGTAGAAAATGACCTAATGTCTCTTCTATTCATAGACTAGACTCCCACCAAGCAGCATTTCTGCCTTGCTGGGTCTGAGTAAGAGAAGGTGGGAAAACATAATGATAAGGTGACATGACTCAGCTGTGGATGTTAGAGTTCATTAAAAATGTAAAAACTTGAAACTCTAGCATTGGTTTAAAATAAGCCAGCTCAGAAGCAGGAAGGGGTATCTCACTACCATCAAAGAAGAACAAGGAGTGGGGATCGTCATTTGGACCCCAAGATCCCTGTGCATTGAACTTCCTCAACCCAGGGACAGAAAACTGTTAACACTGAGGAGTGGCCTAGGGGAAGCAGCAGCATAACCAAGAACCAGAGCATGAGACAGAGCAGTGGACTTCCCAGACCACTTAGCAAGTAAAGCTGAGTATCTTTGGGTGGAAAACTTGCTTGTAGAATGGGGTGCCTCCAGGGTGAGCTCTGTTTGCTGACTCATGGAGCTAGAGGCGAGTATCTTCAGGATGAGGATTATGGTGGAGTGGTGTAAACTGTGGGCGTTCATTAGCAGCTGACTGAAACAATTGTGCCCTGAGCATTCCTGTCCCAGAATTGTAACTGTTAACTTCCCTAATAAACCCCTGAGTACAGTGGTATCACATTCATTATCAAAAAGAGCATTTCAGGATATTTGTCTTGAAGTACAATACTGTCTGTAACAGGGTAATATCCATACACCTACAAGGTAGACCTGTTTATACCTCTATTGTTCAAATTTATGCACCAACCACTAAAGTCAGTGATGATGAAGCTAAAGAATTCTATTAATTTTTTCAGTCTGAAATTGATCAAACATACAATCAAGATACATTGATGATTACTGGTGACTGGAATGTGAATGTTGGAAACAAAGAGGATCAGTAGTTGGAAAATATAGCCTC
>NW_006408531.1:29445514-29450219 GCF_000296735.1 Chrysochloris asiatica
CATTCAAAGTAGTGCCATTAAAAGAGGCATTACGTACATTGATATCAAAAGAAACCATTTTTCCAGAAGCTACAATTACCGGAGTTAAGAGCATGAAGAAAAAGTACAGAATAAACAATATGAGAACTAAAGAAAATTGTACAAAGGTAGCCATCCAGTGAGTTCACAAAAACCAATGAACCCGGAACTTCAGGAGGTCACTTCCTTGGCCCTCAGGGTCCATGGCTCACCATCCTGAGGAGGGCCTTGGGGTTGGATTTTCATCCATTTTGTCACAGGGCCACAGCTTCTCAGTACTTGCAGATGCTGTCGCCAGCATTTTTCAAAGGCAACAATACACCTGGATAGTTGGTGAGGTCATATGACTGCTTAAAAGGCAATAACACACCTAGACCTCAGCAGCTAGAAAACACAGAAATAAAATTGACTACATACAAGGGTGAGTAAAATATTATCTGCACTCTGGCTGTAGAATTTATTCTAATCAACTTTTAGAAAAAGCAAATGCATCATTTTTTGATATGACCTTCTTGCTTTTCAATACATTTTGTCCATCTGTCATTAGCTTCCTATTCCCTACTAAGTTTTAGGCTGAGCTGCAAACCATGAGTGCACTGCTGTCTTCACTTCTTTATCAGAGGTGAATCTTCATCCTCAAGGGGATGCTTTCAGGAAACTAATAGGTGAGAGTCCAATAGAGCAAGATCCGGACTATAGGAAGGATGCTTAAACACCTCAAAATGAAGATTTTGCAGAGTGTCAACAGTGTGGGCAGAGGTGTATGGATGTACATTTCCATCCAAGATCACAAAGTCTTTGGATAGCAGCCCTTTGCATTTAATCTGAAGTTTAAGTTTCAGCTGTCACTGTAACGAGCATTGTTGATTGTTGAACCTTTTTCCAGATAGTGCTCCAATTCTAGTCCTTGAGAATCCTAGAAAGATGTAAGCATCAATTTTCCAACTGATGGTTGACTTTCTAACTTTTTCTTCGTTAGTAATTGAGGATGGTTCCATACTCTGCCATTTACTCTAAAACTCATAATGATGAATCTATATCTCATCACCAGTAATTATTTTTTTAAAGAAACTTTTACCTTCCTTCAAGTATTGGTCTAAATTTTGTTTTCAGATATCCAAATGCTTTTGTTGATGCTTTTCCATGATTTGTTTCAGTACCCATTTTGTACAAACTTTTTGAAACCCAAGTGTGTCATGGATTATATCATAGGCAGAGCCATAGCTGATTTGCAAATTATTTTCCCATAATCCACTGTCACTTGTCGATTTAACCAAATATTCCTCAGAAGCCCTATATATAGTCACTATGAGTCAGAGTCAACTGGATGGCATGTAACAACAGCATATACAATACATATGAGTGGCTGTGAATATGTGTCTACATATACATATATAATAATTGTGTATTATGTATGTATTATATACATACTACGAAGACGTTTCTAAAACAGCTTTACTTTCTGTTATACAAAGAGGCTTCAAAAGGTTTGTGAAAAATAGAATGGAAAAATAATGAAAATTTCCACAAATTTTTGAAGCCCTTGAGAATCCTAGAAAGACATAAGCATCAATTTTCCAGCTGATGGTTGACTTGCTAACTTTTCTTGGTTCGTAATTGAGGATGTTTCCATACTCTGCCATTATCTTTACTACTGGCTTCAAACAAAAGATAGAAGGCATTCAGAACGTTAATGGCCTTTGGAAAGGACTATACCAATTCTAGACTGTCATCTTCAAATTTATTGTTCTTGTTAAGACAATCAAATAATTCCTCTTTGAGCTTTGTTACTTCCTTTCTTTATTTCTGCCTGTTATTTGTATGAGATTGGGAAAAGAAAATTGCTTATGATCTTGAGGTAGTCATGAGGTGTAACCATAAAGATTGAAGCCAATAACAAAGATAATTGGGCAGAAGATAGAAGGCATTCAGAACATCAATGGTCTATTGAAAGGACTATACCAGTTCTAGACTGTCATCTTCAAATTTATTGTTCTTGTTAAGATAATCAACATCTTAGTTGGTTATTACCTAGCCACTTGCTATGGGTTGATTTTTGCACGACACCAAAAAATATATGTTCACGTCCTAATCCCTAGTATCTGTGAATGTGACCTTATTTTTTTTGCAGATATAATACAACATCATCCTGGACTAGGGTGGCCCTGGCCCAATATAACTAATATCCTTATAAGCAGAAGAGAAGAGACACAGAGAGACAGAATCAGAAGGGAAATGGCCATGTGAAGACAGAGGCAGAGATTACAGTTACATTACCATAAGCAAAGTGCCTGGGGCTACCAGACTAAAAAAGGATATCCCCCAAGAGTCTTCAGAAGAGACATGTCCCTAACTGCACCCTCAATTTGGATTTCTAGCATCCAGAAATGTGGAAGAATACATTTCTGTTATTTTAAATCACTTAATTTGTGGTTGTTTGTAATGGCAGCTCTAGGAAAACAACAGCTCCTTACTTGAGTTTCTTACTTCATGCATTCAACTGCAATCTTTGATAGATGCATACTCCAATTTAGCAGACAGATTTTCCAAAGTCTGATATTTTGCCAGATAGTTACAGCAAAAAGAGACTGATGTAACCACATTTAGATAATACGGTGTACAAAAGAAAAATAGAAGAGAAGTTTATTTAAAAAAATAATAATAATAAGGGGGCAATTGATTGACTCAATAAGGAATAGAATAACACTGAAAACATTATAACCACTTTCTACTAATGTCATTCTTTTCATAGTTACTTCAGTGGCGCAAAAAACAATTTATCATATTTTTGTCTATGTCTTATTCAGTAAGGACCTGAATTACGAACATTGTCTTTTGAAGTGTTCTCATGGTTTTTTTTTATATGCATGCTGCTGATAGTGTTTCAAGAAAGCTAAAAACCTGTCAGTGTTTTTTGTTCTATTTCTCAGGTAGCAAGCCACTTAACCTGATAATTTTGAAAAGAAAGAACCAAATAAATGTATTTTGATTTGTTATAAACTCTTTAGCATGTTAATTTTAAAGCAAATGTTGGTGATTCCCCTTTGGGGTTTAAGTTTCTACCTGTCATATGCTACTTTGCACTAATGTTGCTGATCCTTCTCATTTGCATTTGTTGTGAAACAATACCTATTTCATTTTCAGGTATATTAAAAATAGAATTGTTATAGTGAAAAAAATAAATAAGGGGGCTATTAAACTGGGAACTTTATAAGGAAAACAGAAAGTATTCATAAAGTTGAAGCAGTAATGTGGGGAGAGTAAGTGAATAAAATAACGAGAAAGATAAAAGGGGTGGTCAGAATGATATGTCAGACGTTAAGCTTCCGTAGCAGAATAATTCCAGGTATTAACAAGTTTCGTGATATATTCAGTGGTAGCAGCTCAAGTAAGGAGCTCTGGTAGCATAGTGGTTACAAATCGGGCTGCTAACCTCAGGAACAGCAGTTTGAAACTACCAACTGTTCCACAGGAGAAAGATGAGGCCTTCTGCTGTGGTAAAGATTTACAGCCTCAGAAACCCTATGTAGGGTTGCTATGAGTCAGAAACGACTCCATGGCACCAAAGAACAACAAGTAACTCAAGAAGAGGAAAGTAAAGATCATTAGAGATGAGGTCAAGAATGTTTTCATCCACACAGAAAATTCTAACAGACAAAATGGCAGGATTTATGTTAGAATGGAAGACTATAAGCAATATGCTAGAAGTTTTGATGCTATTAATAGATGACAGTGTGGAAGAGTAGAGAATCCTATATAACTGCATCATGTGGATTTCAAGAGGATGGACTTTTACAGGGATAAAAATAGGCTAACAGTACAGATTTTCCTCCTAATCCCTGGACACAGGGAAGGAGCTTACACTTTTCTCCACAATTATCTTTTAAGCAGACATTCATTAAATATTTTTATAAGCGAATAAAGAATGACTACCTTCTCAGTGTCCATGTGTGGTATTGTGGATTAAAGTGCTTGATTGCAAAGTTGATTTGAACCCAAAGGTCAGTGGTTCAAGCTCACCAGTTGCTCCTGGAAACCCTCGGTAGCTATACTGACCTGACTCAACGGCACTTAACAACAACAACAACAACAACAACCTTCTCAATGCCAGACTACATTCAGCACCTTGCAAAGGTGCCCTGTTAATGCAGCAAAGAGCTAATGATAGTTTTAAATTCCTTTCCCATTTTCTTAAGAAAATGAGTAGACTATCATTTTAGCAAGGTTTTTGGCATTGAAAAATTAACCTGCTTAACCTCCAAAATATGGAGCCCTAGTGTGGCGCTGTATGATAAGCCCTGGACTTCTACCTGAAAGGTCAGCACTCCAAACTCACCAGCCACTCCTTGGAAACCCTATACAGAGTCTCTATGAGTCAGAACTGACTCAATGGCACTTAACAACAACAACAATCTCTAAAATTTAAGTTGTGGTGATGTGTCCCTATTTTAATGGTATTTTCATCCATTACACTTGTTTTTCTTTGAAGACTGAGAATTTTTTCCTCCACTGGAAAAACCATACTCTCCATTTATCTCCTAGTGGAATTCTTTTTCATCAAAGCTACTTCCCAGTGAGTCCATACATTTCTAAAGTTTCCTTTTCAAAAGTCATCCTTCTCTTTATTAAATGGCATTTATCTAAATCTTTGGAGACAATTTGCTTTAGGATTGCTAGACTCTCCAGC
>NW_006408531.1:29452484-29453830 GCF_000296735.1 Chrysochloris asiatica
AGAAGTTCAGCCAGAGTGCTCCTTGGAGGTCAAAATGGCCAGACTTCGTCTCTCATACTTTGGAGGGAGATGGCACCAAATGCAAGTATCTTACCTATTTGCTTATTCTAGTTTGCTAAATCCAATATAATCTCTATAATAATTTTCTCTTTCCCATCTTTAGTCACAAGGAGCTCTGGTAGCATAGTGGTTACAAATCGGGATGCTAACCTGAGGTCAGCATTTTGAAACTACCAGCTGTTCTACAGGGCAAAGATGAGGCTTTCTGCTCCTGTAAAGATTTACAGCCTCGGAAACTCTGTCTAGGGTTGCTATGAGTCCAAACCGAGTCCACGGCACATAACCATCACCACCACCATCTTTACTCATACCATATTCCTTCTATATCAATAAGGTACTGATCTAAAAGGAAAGAAATACTAGTATTTACTTTGCACAATCAAACTTGTACCTAGCTTTTTCTTTTACCTAGACTGTTCCACCACCTGATATTCTCAGTTTGGGTTTATTTTTACCATTCAGATCCCATTTTGCTAACACAGCAAACTGGAAGTTGTTCTTTATGGTATTATCAGTATTAGTTCTCTACATCTTCTTTTTCACTAAACTGAATAATTAACCCCAAAGATGTTCATATTCTAATTTCTAGAACCTGAAATTATATTCTCTGACATGGTAAAAGGGGTTTGGCAGATGAGATTAAATTGAGATTTTGACGTTAAATATTTGGAGAGACTATGCTGGTTTATATGGCGGGGCGGGGGGAAGAGCATGTTATTCCAGAAGTTTGTGTAAAAGGGAAGCAAGAGAATCAGGGTCAGATAATGGAGATATATGACAGAGCCAGAGGTTATAATGTTGAACTTTGGAGATGAAGGAAGGGTCTACAAGGCAAGTTATAATGGAGGCTCCAGGAAACTGGAAAAGACAAGGAAACGGGTTCTCCCCTGAAGACGCTCAGAGGGTGCACAACTATACCAAAATGTGACTTTAGTCCAGTGAAACCCTTTCCAGACTTCTGAAATTCAGAACTACTAGGTAACAAATTTGAGCTGTTTTAAGCAATTAAGTTTGTGGTAATTTGTTATGTTGTTGTTGTTAAGTGCCATCCAACCAGTTCCAACTCATAGAGACATTGTATAGGATTTTCAGGGAGTAGCTGGTTAGTTTTAACTACAGACCATGTAGGTCAAACAGACTTTGCAGTCGAGTGCATTAGCCAGTACACCTCACCAGGACTCCTCTAGCAACTAATATGTTGTTGTTGTTGTTAAGTGCCATCGAGTCGGGTCCGACCCATAGCGACCCTGTACAGGGTTTCCGAGGGTGTAAATCTTTACGGGAGT
>NW_006408531.1:29455838-29463912 GCF_000296735.1 Chrysochloris asiatica
CTTTGAAATTTTCTGTTCAGCTCTTGGACCACCTCATTTCTTCCATTTGCGTTAGCATCTCTACACTGGATGGCAAGTTTCAGTGTCTATTCTTACATCCATTTTTATCTTTTCCTTCTTTTTTATAATCTCAATAACTTTTGGCTTTCTTCACGTATGATGTTCTTGATGTCATCCCACAACTCTTTTGGTCTTCAGTCTTTAGTGTTTAACATATCAAATCTGTTCTTCAGATGATCTCTAAATTCAGGTGGGATATATTCAAGGTCACATTTTGGCTCTCATGGGCTTGTTTTCATTTTCTTCAGCTTCAGTTTGAATATGCATATGAATTATTGATGGTCTGTTCCACAATCTGCCCCTAGTCTTGTTTCCACTGATGATATGGAGCTTTTCCATCGTGTCTTTCCACAGATGTAGTCAATTTGATATTGATGTATGCTATCTGGTGAGGTATGTTGTCTAAAGAAGGTATTTGTAATGAACAAATCATTGGTTTTGCAGAATTCTATCATGCTTTCTCCAGCATCATTTCTACCTCCAAGGCCATATTTTCCAACTACTGATCCTTCCTCTTTGTTCCCAGCCTTTGCATTCCAATTACCAGAAATGATCAATTCATTGTGATTGCATGTTTGATCAATTTCAGATTGAAGAAACTGGTAGCATTCTTCTATTTCTTCCTCACTGGCTTTAGTGGTTGGTGCATAAATTTAAATAATAGTGGTATTAACTGGGTTTCCCTGTAGGCGCATGGGTATTATCCTATAACTACAGCATTGTACCTCAAGATTGATCTGGATATGATCTTTTTGACAATGAATGTAACACCATTCCTCTTCAATTTGTCTTTTCCGGCATAGCAAAACATGTGGTCATCAGATTCAAAATGGCCAATACCAGTCCATTTCAGCTCACTAATGCCTAAGATACTGATGTTTATGTGTTCCATTTCATTTTTGACAACTTCCAATTTTCCCATGTTCATACTTTGTACATTCCATGTTCTGATTTCAATGGATGATTATAGCTGTTTCTTTTCATTTTGGTTTGTGCCCCTTCAGCAAATGAAGGTCCTGTGGGCTTTTGTCCCACTGGCTTTACTCCATACGTGTCATCACAGTCAATTGTACTTTGTCGAGGCAGCTCTTCCCCAATCACATTTTGAGTGTCATCCAACCTGAGGGGCTCATTTTCCGGCACTATATCTGACAGTGTTTCTCTGTTATTCATAAGTGTTTAGATGGTACCATGAAAATAAGGTATACAGGACTCTAAGGCTGGTGTTGATTAGTTTTGACTTACAGGTAGGTTTAAAAGGTGTCATGTTAGAATCAGCAATGGAATATCTGAGAACCAACAAGTAGGAAGAGCATGCATGGAATGAGAGATTACTACCTAGAAAAATGACGACAGCAGAGGTAAAGGCAGAGGTGACTGCAAAGAGAAACAGAGCAGCTGCAGGCTCTGAGCCCATGGACTGAGGAAGAGGCCAATGGGCCATATGACTGAGAGACCAAAGACCAGAGTGCAGTATGCCTGCAGTATGGCAGACAAAGTTATTCCTGACTGGAGAACTGCTACATCCTGTGTTGGTTTTGTTCCTCTTCACTTCCCTAATAAAATTTAAAATGTTGTCATGAGTTCTGAGTGAAGCAGAAAGTGCTATGGGAGGGATTACTGGTGTCAGAATAGTGTAAAAAAGCTTGTAGGGTAGAAGCATGTCTGGCCTCCATTTCATAGGAATCAGCTTTGTGCTTATTTTCAGTTTGATTCTCCTTCCCTTTTGTGAAGCCAGGGGAAGTCAGACATGGTCCCAACAGAGTGTTTTTAAAAATCCATAAGAACAGGATCTTGTTTTTAATATTCACCATTTCTATTCATAGAGCATCAAATATATCAAATTTGTTCTTCAAATGATCTTTAAATTCAATTGGGATATGTTCAAGATCAGGTTAGCTCTCATGGATTTCTTTTAATTTTCTTCAGCTTTAGCCTGGACTTGCATATGAGCAATTGAGAGTCTGTTCCACAAAACAAGCCTGCCCCTGATCTTGTTTTGGCTGATGATATGGAGTTTTTCCATCATCTCTTTCCACAATTTTGATTTCCACAATTTGATATCTGTGTCTCCCATCTGCTGAAGGCCATGCATATAGTCATCTTTTATTTTGTTTAAGAAAGGTATTTGTCATGAAGAAGTCATTGGTCTTCACAAAATTCTATCATGCAATCTCCAGCATCATTTTTACTACCAAGACCATATATTCCAATGACTAATTCTTTCTCTTTGTTGCCAACTTTCATATTCTTATCACCAGCAATCAGCAATTACCAAAACATCTTGGTTGATTGCAAGTTTGATCAATTTCAGCCTGAAGAAGTTGGTAGAATTCTTCAATTTCATCATTACAGAATGGCCAGATGTCATCTCTCATGCTTCAGACATATTATCAGGAGGGACCACCCTGGAGAAGGACATCAAGCTAGACAGTTGAGGAAAAAGAGGAAGACCCCAAATGAGATGCACTGGCACAGTGGCAGCAGAAATGGGGGCAAGTGTAAAGTTGGTGAAGACCATACAGTGTTTTGTTCTGTTGTGCATAGAATCAATATCACTATGAGTCAGTGCTGACTCGATGGCACATAGCAACAATCCTTCAAGCAATACCTAAAACACAGTTACTGTTATTTTACTTGTCATCAAGCTGTATGACTCCTGGTAGCCCCGTGGGGGCAGAGTAGAAGCCCTAGGGATTTTAAGGCTATGACTTTTCAGAAGCAGTTTGCCAATTCTGTTATGAGGCATCTCTGGGTGGTTTTGAATTACCAGTCTTTTAATACTAAATTTAATTGAGTTAATGATTTTTTTAGTATGCAAAGTTTTTATTTTGCCTGTGAAATCATTTTAATTTTTCCTGATGGTTGTAAATTTCAAGAGAATGGATATGAAGCTCAATCCATCTAATCCAATTGAAGGATGAACTTGTCAATTATTTTATTGTACTTTGATCAACAATCATTGTTAATGGAAGTAGCTGTCAAGATATCAAATAAAATATTACACTGGGCAATTCTGTAGCAAAAAACATCTGCAAAGTTCTCAAAAGCAAAGATACCATTGCAATAACCAAGGAAACAAAAGGAGGAGTTTTTATATGGAGGAGATTGCAATCATTGAGATGAAACAAGCTGTATGATTTGTTGAATACGAAACTAATAGTCTTGTCTGTAAATCTTCATCACTCAATTCACAACAAAGAGTTTAAAAAAAAAAGTTAATAAAAACAACAACATTGGTCTTTCTAATCTCAGGCCATGTCAGAACATTGTCATATCTTGGAGTGCTTCATATTAAAAATAAATTTCTTTCCATTATGATTTATTATCTTAATAGGAAATACATATAATCTGCTTTAAAATTTATAAACCTTGCCAAGGCACATTGTGTTGGATTTCATTTGCATCTTTTGACCTCTACATAGGCCACTAACTCATGGTGGTGGTACTTATGTGCTGTGGAGTCATTGCCATCTCATAAGAACCCTGTATATGGTTTCCTAGGCTGGAAATCTTTATGGGAGCAAAAAGCCTTACCTTTCTCCCATGGAATGACTGGTAGCTTCAAATTGCTGGCCTTGAGGTGAGTAGCCCCACTGGGAAGCACTATGCTATCAGAGTTAACATAATTATTTTTAGAGATATAAATGGCAAGATTAGTAGTAGAGCTCTCACTACCTTATCAAGAGTTTATTTGGAAGTAAGAATTTATTTCACCATGAGTGATTTTACAGTCATATTTATTTGTGAACATTTATTGGCAATAAATATTTTAAAATACATTTAAACATTTCTAGACTTCAGAAAAATATATAGGGACAATGCTTCTATTCTTGGAAGTTACATTTACAGGCTAACATTCTATTTATGAACATTCAGGAGATAGATTCAGTAGACCATGTCAAAAACAACATGACCAAGTTTCCTTAACCAATGACATCATTTCCCTTGGGCCCAAACACATGCAATATTGAGCTGGTGAGTTACAGAATTAAGACTGAGATGGAGTAAAAACCTAGGTTTAACTGAAAGACTTTTTACACCAATTCTCTTCTTCTACATTTCTCCTTTTTCTAATCAAAATTCTTCTTTAATAACTGACCTCAGTCCTATCTACATTGAATGTTTACAGTATTCCCAATCCCATCCACTAAAATTATTGAGAAACGAAAAAATAACCTTACCTATGTTGCCAAGAAGATATTTAAAAGCCATGAATACAATAAAGCATACAGGTGGCAAAGTTATGAAAGGTACTTGTTGTTAGTGCTGTTGAGTCAATTCAGACTCATAGCGACCCTGTATAGGGTTTCCAAGGAGTGGCTGTTGGGTTTGAACTGTCAATTGACCTTGCAGTCTATCACTGCAGCGCCACACAAGGACTTCAAAATAAAAGTTACTTCTTGTTGTTGTTGTTAAGTGCCGTTGAGTCAGTTCTGACCCATAGCGACCCTGTATCGGCTTTCCTAGGAGCAGCTGGTAAGCTTGAACCACCAACCTTGAAGTTCAAAAGGCTTTGCATTCTGGAGCATTATCCCACAGCACCACACTTTAGGACATGAGTCACTGGACATGGGAACTCAAAAGGAAACAAGAAGATCAATTGAAATATCATAGTCTACAATGTTCTACTTAGGAGCTCTGGTAGCTTAGTAGTTACAAGTCAGGCTGCTAACCTCAAGGTCAGCAGTTTGAAACTACCAGCCGCCCAACAGGAGAAAGATGAGGCTTTCTGCTCCCCTAAAGTTTACAGCCTCAGAAACCCTGTACAGGGTCACTATGAGTCAGAACTGACTCCATGGCACACTACCACCACCACCACAATGTTCTACATCATACTTTGGTGAGTAGCAATTGGGTTCTTAAAATTTTGTGAGCAGCCATTTAAGTACAACTCTTAGTTTTTCCACATCTGCATCACAGAAGAGTGAAGAAACAAAGACATATGGAAACAATTAGTCCAACTAATGGAGCACACAATACCAGCCTAGGTCCTGAGGCCAGAAGAACTAGATAGTGTTCCATTTCCACTGTCAACTGCTCTGAAACAGGTCATAATAGGAGGTCCTAGATTGAGTGAGAGAAAAGTGTGGAATAAAACTCAAAATCATTAAAAAAAAAAAAAAACAAAAAAAAAAAAAACAGGCTTACTGGTCTGATAAAGATTGGTAGAACCACTGAGACTATGTCTCTTAGACATCCTTCAAGCTTCACACCTGGAACTGAACTCACCTCAGTGGTTCAACATTTAGCCAAACAATAGACAAGACTACATGGTGAACAATAACATGAAAGATTTGAAGTCTTTAGAATAATCAACCATGTGAAATCAAAAGGGCAGCATTTGTCCAGAGATAAAGTTCAGTGGGCAATAAGAGATAGTAAAAAAAGGACAAAATGTGAAACACAAGGAGTAAGTAAGAAGAGTGTTGTTACACTGTGAGGATTGTAATCAATGTCACAAAACAGAATGTGTAGGAATTGTTGAATGGAAATCCAATTTGCTCTGTCAACTTTCACCCAATTCACAATAAAAGTTTTTTTTTAAAACACAAGAAAAAAGATATTTAATATAAAACACAAAATAGGTGGTTTGGAAACTTACAAAACTTTCGAAATATTGGAAAGTTTATTCTGACTCTAAACAGCCAAAATGCAGTCAATAACAGCATTATTTAGAGCTAATTCACATACCACAAAATATATCTATTTGAAGTAAACAATTAAAATAATTTTAGCATAATCATACTATTGTGCAACCAACACCAAAATCATGTTTTAAATAGTTTCATTTCTTCATTAAGAAAGCATTTACCTATTAACACTCACTTCCAATTTTTTTCCAACCAAACATTTTCCCCAGTTCTAGGAATCTACCAATCCAGTTTCTGTCTCTATGGATTTGCCTATTGTGGACATTTCAAACAAATCAAATCACACAATGCATGAGCCTTTGTAACTGTCTTCATTTAATGACAGTGATGATTTCAAAGTTCTTCCTGGTTGTAGTATGTATTTTTACCTCATTCCTTTTTATGAGTGAATATTATTACATTTAGCTATATGTTATTGCTTTTGTTAGGTGTCCTTGACTCTGTTCCAACTCATAACAATGCTACGTACAACAGAATGAAACACTGCCCAGTTCTGTATCATCATCACAATTCTTCCAACAGTTGAGCCTATTGTTACAGCCACTCTGTCAATTCATCTCATTGAGGGTTTTCCTCTTTTTTGCTGCTCCTCTATTTCACTATGCATGATATCCTTTTCCAGGGACTGGTCCCTCCTGATGATGTATCCCAAGGACATGAGAATAAATCTTGTCATCCTAATTTCAAAGGAGCATTATATACCGACAGTACTTTTTTACAACAAATTTGTGTGTTTCTGGCAGTCTATAGTATGTCTAATATTCTTTGCATCATAATTTACAGATATCAACTTTTCTTCAGACTTTATATATTGCCTAGCTTTCATATGTTTATGAGGCAATTGGAAAATATCATTGTTTAGTCTTAAAAGTAACATACTTGCTTTACAACACTTTAAAGAGATATTTTGCAGTTTCTGTGTTCAATGCAATATTCCCTTGGTTCAATGCAATACTGCTCCCATAGATGTTGGTTATTATGGATCCAAGTAATATGAAGTCCTTAAAAACTCCAGTCTTGTCTCTTCCACTTACCATGATGCACCATAATGATCCAGTTGCAAGTGTTTTTGTTTTGTTTGTGTTGAGATGTAAACTACATTGAAGGCTATAGTATTTAATCTTCATTCAGTAAGTGCTTCAAGTCCTTTTTGCTTTCAGCAAGCAAGGTTGTGTCACCTGCATATTGCAGGTTGTTAATGAATCTTCCACTAACCCTGACACCACATTCTACTTCAAAAAGTCCTGATTCTTAGATTATTTGTTTAGGATGCAGATTAAATAAATATGATGAAAGGATACAACCCTATACACACCTTTTTCAGATTTTAAACCACACAGTATTTCCAGATTGTTTTAATGACTGCTTCTTGGTCTGTATACAGGCTTTACATGAGCACAATAAAGTGTTCTAGAATACACAGTTTTTTACAATGATATCCATAATTGGCTATGATCTACAAAGTTAACTATGTTTGCATATTCAGTGAAACCAGGTAAACCTCTTTCTAGCATTCTCTGCTTTGAGCCAAAAATCTATCTGGTATCTGCAATGATATCCCCTATTCCATGTCCTCTTCCAAAATTGGTTTGTTTTTTGCCAATTTTCTGCCATTGTATTGGTGCAACCATTTTAAAATTACCTTCAGTAATATTTTACTTGTGTGTGATATTAAGAACTTCTTCATTCTATGGGATCACTTTCTTTGGAATTTTCCCAAGTACGGATAGGTTCTTGTTGGTTGGCCAGGTGGTTGTCTTACAAAGTTATCATAGATGAGAAAGTACGTTCTGTGTTTCATCCTTTTGTTGAAACATCTCAATTGGAATGCCATCAATTCCTGGAGCCTTTTTAAATTTGTCAATGCCTTCAGTGCATGTTGGACTTCTTCCTTCAGTACCATTTATTCTTGATCATACGCTACCTCTTGAAATGGTTGAACATCAATCAATTATTTTTGGTACAATCACTGTGTTTTCCTTCTGCTTTTTTTTTTTTTTTAAACTTTTTGTGTATTGAGTGAAGGTTTTCAAACAACATCATCAGTTTTACATTCAACAAATCATACATTTTGCTTCATCTCAATGACTGCAAATCCCTCCATGCAACAATAGTCATCCTACTTTCTCCCTGTGGTTCCTATTTGCCTTCCACCCTCAGGCCCAACACTTCTCACCTTTCTACTTAGGTATTGTTGCCCTTTTGAACTTGAATTATTGATCATTCCAGGGTGATCATATCTTAGAAGTGTTGTTACACCCATCCAATATATTAAGCTACTTTTCGGCTGAAAATTGGGTCACAAAGGTGAGTTATTTCAAGACAAGAAGAGTAGTCATGTGCTATTCTGTGTCATTCTG
>NW_006408531.1:29465825-29467297 GCF_000296735.1 Chrysochloris asiatica
CTGCTCCCGTAAAGATTTACAGCCTCGGAAACCCTGTGCAGGGTCGCTATGAGTCGGAACTGACTCCACGGCACTTAACAACAACAACTATTTTGAGGACACAGTTTAGAATGAGTGCATTCCAACCAGAAGGACTCATCTTTCAGTATAATATCAGAAAGTGCTTTGCTACTATTCAGATTTTCTCTAGGCAATTTTTTTTTTTTTTTTTTTTTCAGAAGTAAATCGTCAGGACATCCTTCTTGGTCTGTCTTAGTCTGTAAGCTCCACTCTACATCATAGGAGACCATACTGGTATTTGAAACACCAGTGGTATAGCTTTCAGCATTACAGCAACACATAAACCACCACAGTACAACAAACTTAAAGATAAGGTATATACAACATTTTATTTAAACATTTATCAGTTAATGTACTCTTGAGTTGCTTCCAGTTTGGGGATATTCTGAAAAACATTTGTATGAAAATTCATGTACAAACATTTGTGTGAGCTTTCCAATTATGATTATATGTTTGAAGTGCAACATTCACCTCCACATTCTGTTACCAGAGTTATTATTACTAAATCAAAAAACAACTCCATACACATGCACATACTCACACAAGCCTATAATCTTGACAATTTATTTCTCCACACTCTATAATCCATTTACTTATAAAAAATAATGCTCATTGGGAAGTAGGCAAGAATACTTTTTTCATAATCAATTTGTTAGGATTCTAAAAATATTTTAATACATCAGTTATTCCTGTGCTTAATGTTTTTAGTTACAGTAGCCATGGAAAAACCTCAAAAAGTGTTAGATTTTGAAAATTCAGCAAATTTTAATTTTAGAAATCACAAGGAAAACCAAGAAGCTAATTTTTAACCAGAGAACTTGGCATTTGGACTTGAACATCAGAAAATCCCTTCTTTGAAGCATGACTTCATAGTATTACCATTTTTATCCAAAATAAAATAAGCAGAATACTTTCATGTGAATACTAATTAAATAGAGTATTATTTTGACTAATTGACTATACAAAGTAAAACCATGCGAGGTATCTAATCACTGAGCCTTTATGAGCTATTAGCAATTTTAGTATCCACAAGCATTTAAGATTATTGTGATCAGGCATTGCATGATACTGAAAATAATTCAATTAATTAAAAATTCAAACAAAATATTTTTACTGGAAACATTTAGAAAATTGGTGTTTGTTCTCTTTGGTTGAATTATCCCAATGTTGTTAAATATATGTCTATAATTACAACACTTTTGTAATTTTTCTTGACTTTCACTATCACTTAGGAAAATCAAATAACAGCTTACATTTGCAGCTAGTTTTCCCAATAATATTGTAGCATAGTAAGGATCTTGTGGATTATTTATAGTGAGAGGAGAACGTGTAGTGCAATGTCTTTAGAGAAGAGATTGTTGTTGTTGTTGTTGTTGTTATGTGCCGTGGAGTCGGTTCCGACTCATAGCGAC
>NW_006408531.1:29468957-29471449 GCF_000296735.1 Chrysochloris asiatica
GGGAGAAAGATGAGGCTTTCTACTCCCGTAAAGATTTACACCCTCGGAAACCCTGTACAGGGTCGCTATGGGTCGGAACCGACTCGATGGCACTTCACAACACAACAACAACAATCTTGAAGTACGATGTTGTCTGTGATAGGATGTCTCTACGCCTACAAAAAAGACCAGTTAATACTATTATTAATCAAATTTACTCACCAAACACTAAAGCCAGTGATGATGAAATTGAAGAATTATACCAACTTCTTCAACCTGAAATTGACCAAATATGCAATAAAGATGTATTGATTATTAGAATGTGAAGGCTGAAGATAAACAGGAAAGGTAAGTAGTTAGAAAATATGGCCTTGGTAATAAAAATGATCCTGGGGATTGCATGACAGAATTTTTTAAGATCATGACTTATTCCTTGCAAATACTTTTTTACCACAAGATAAAAGGCGACTATACACATGAACCTCACCAGATGGACTCCAGGGATCAAATTGACTACATCTGTGGGAAAGTTCAATGCCATCTGTCAAAAACAAGCACACTGTGGAACAGGTCTTCAGTTGCTCATATGCAAGTTCTGACTGAAACTAAAGAAAATTAAAACAAGTCCACAAGAGCCAAATGTGACCTTGAACATATACCTCTTGAATTATGAATTAAAGACCATCTCAAGAATATATTTGATGCATTAGATACTATTGACCAAAGAACAGAAGAGTGGTGGGATAACATCAAGAGCATCATGGATGAAGAAAGCAAAATATCTTTAAAAAGAAAGGAAAGAGAGAAAATACCTAAATAGATGTCAAAAGAGACCGTGAGACTGGCTCTCCTGCATCTAGATGCTAAAGCAAAAGGGAAAAATGAGGAAGCCAAAGAACTGAACAAAGAAGGTTAAAGGGCAACTCAAAAGGCAAAGTCAAGTATTACAATGCAAAGATCTGGAGTTAGAAAACCAAAAGGGAAGAATACATTCAGCTTTTCTGATGCTGAAAGAACTGAAGAAAACATTCAAACCTCCACTTGAAATACTGAAGGACCTTTTGGGCAAAATATTGAATGATGCAGAGAGCATCAAAAGAAGATGGAGAGTAGTCAGAGAGTCACTGTCCCAAAAAGAAATGGTCGGGGTTCAATGATTTCATGAGGTAGCGTATGCTCAAGAATTGATGTTACTGAAGGAAGAGGTCCAGGTTACACTGAAGTCACTGGTGAAAAACAAGGCTCCAGGAATTGACAGAATACCAATGAAATCATTCAACAAACTGTTGAAGCACTGGAAGTGCTCACTTATCTATGTCAACAAATTTGGAAGACAGATAACTGACCAAGAGAAGAGAAGAGATCCATATTTGTTGTCATTCAAAAGAGAGGTGGCCAAATGGAATGTGGAAATCATCAAGCAATTTCATTAATATCACATGCAAGTACCATTTAGCTAAAGATAATTTAAAAACATCTGCAACAGTACATCAACAGTGAACTGCCAGAAATTCAAAACAGATTCAGAAGAGGACATGGAAGTAGGGATATCATTACTGGTGTTTAAAATCAGTAATGGATAAAATCAAAATATGATGTCTAAAATCAGTAATGGCTAAAACAAGATGTTTCCTTGAGTTTTATTGTCTATGTGAAAGTTTTTGACTAAGTGGGTCATGACAAGTATGGATAATATTTCAGAGAATGGGTACTCCAGAACATTCCATTGTGCTCATGAGGAACCCGTACATAGAATAAGAGGAAACCATTCAAACAGAACAAGATGATGCTGAATGGTCTAAAATCAGGAAAAATGTGCAAGAGGGATGTTTTCTTTCACCATAATTATTCAATCTGTATGCTGAGCAAATAATCCAAGAAGTCAGAATATATGAAGAAGAATGTGGCATAAGGATTGGAGGAAGAGTCATTAACATCATGAGATGTAGATAACATAACTTTGTGTGTTGGAAGCAAAGAGGATTTAAAATACTTACTGATGGAAATCAAAGATGACAGCCTCCAGTATGACACCTAACTATAACAATAATGAAGACCAGTTAATACTACACTATTATTCAAATTTATGCAGCAACCACTAACACCAACAATGAAACAAATAAGGAATTCTACTAAATTCTTCAATCTGAAATTGACCAAACATGCAATCCAAATAAGTGATAATTACTGGTGATTAGAATGCAAAAGTTGAAAGCAAAAAGGAAGGATCAGTAGTTTGAAAATGTGGCCATGGTTATAGAAACGATTTCATTTTCCATCATTTCTGACAGATTTAGATTAGGGTCTTCAATGAGGTTTATCACCGCTGATTTCAGATGGATCTTGGCTGAAAGAAGAGAACACCAGAAATATGCTTACCTGTATTTATTGACTTTGCAAAGGCTTTCAACTATATGGATCATGACAAGCTATAGACAACACTGCAGAGAATGAGTATTCTGGAACACTTAATCATGCTCATGAAGAACCTGTACATAGACCAAGAGACAATC
>NW_006408531.1:29471909-29480137 GCF_000296735.1 Chrysochloris asiatica
GGTTGCATCTCAATGTAAAGAAAATAAAAATCCTCACCAATGGACCAATAAATAACATCATTCTAAATGAAAAAAAGTTTGCAGTTGTCAAAAACTTAATTTTGTTCAGATTAACCATAAACACTCATGTAAGCAGCAGTGAAAAAAAAATCAAACGACGTATTGCATTAGGTAAATCTACTACACAAGACCTTTTTAATGTTTTCAAGAGCAAAGATGTCAGTTTGAGAACTAAAGTGTGCCTGATCAAACAAAGCTTTGGCATTTTCAACAGCCTCATATGCATGCGAAAGTTGGACAATGAATTAAGAAGACCTTAGAAATATTGATACATTTTGAATTATGATATTGGAGAAGAATATCAATGGTATCATGGACTTTCAGAAAAACAAACACATCTGTGTTGGAAGAAGTACATTCAGAATGCTCTTTAAAGGTCAAGAGAGTCAGACTTGGTCTTTCATGCTTTGGACATGTCAGGAAGGACCAGTCCTTGAAGAAGGACATTATGCTTGGCAAAATGGAGGGACAGAGAAAAGGGGAACACCCCTAACGAAATGGATTCGCACAGTGGCAGTAATAATGGGTTCAAGCATAGCAGCACTCATGAGGATGGCTCAGGACTGAGCAGTGTTTTATTCTGTTGTACATAGGATCACTATGAGTCAGAACCAACTTGATTGCACTAAACAACAACAACAATAGAAATGATGATAGAGATCACATGATAGAAATCTGTAGGGTCAATGACTTATTCATTGCAAATACTTGTCAACAACATAAAAAGCATTTACATGCATGGATCTCACCTGATGGAATACACAGGAATCAAAGTAACTGCGTTTGTGGGAAGAGATGGTGGAAAAGATCCATATCACCAGTCAAAACTAGGTCAACTGTAGAAAAGTCCATCAATTGTTCCTATGCAACTTCATTCTGAAGCTGAAGAAAAGTCCAAGTTCATGACAGACAAAAAATAATCTTTAGTGTTGTTGTTAGGTGCCATTGATTTGGTACTGACTCATAGTGACCCTATGCACAACAGAATGAAACACTGCCCAATACTGGGCCAATCTCACAATCGTTGCTACACTTGAGCCCAATGATGCTGCCACTGTACTAATCCATCTCGTTGAGGGTCTTCCTCTTTTCTTCAACCCGCCACTTTACCAAACATGATATCCTTCTCCAGTGAGTAGTACCTCTTGACAATATATTTGAAGTGTGAAAGACAAAGTGTGGACATCCTGGCTTCCAAAGAACACTTTGGCTGTACTTATTTCAACACAAATCTGTTTGTTCTTTTGGCAGTCCATAGTACTTTCAATATTCTCCTCCAACACCATAACTCAAAGGCATCAATTCTTCTATGGTATTCCTCATTCACTGTCCAATTTTCATATGCATATGAGGTTATTGAAAATACCATGGCTTGGGTCAGGTGTACCTTAGTCCTCAAACTGACATCTTTGCCCTTCAACTCTTTAAATAGTCTTGTGCAGAAGATTTGCCCAATGCAATACGTCTTTTGATTTCTTGACTGCTATTTCTATGAGTATTGATGGTTGATGCAAGCAAAATGAAGTCTTTGACAACTTCAATCTTTTCTCCATTTATATTGATATTATTTATTGGTCCAGAGGTGAAGTAGGTGTTTTGTTTTTTCTTTACACTGAGGTGCAACTTATACAGAAAGCTATGGTCTTTGATTTTCATCAATAAGTATTTTAAGGACTCTTCACTTTCAGCAAGCAAGGTTTTGTCCTCTGCATATCGCAGGTTGTTAATGATCATTCCTCCAATCCTGATGACATGTTTTTCTTCATATAATACCACTTATCAGATTATTCATTCAGCATACAGATTGAATAAATAGGGTGAAAAAATACAACCCTGGCACACACCTTTACTAACTTTAAATCATTCGGTGTTCCTTTGTTGTATTCAAACAACTGCCTTTCGATCTATGTACAGGTTCCTTATGTAGTCATGTACTCATGAGCACAATTAAGTGTTCCAGAATACTCATACTTCACAATGCTGTCCATAACTTGTCATGATCCACACAATCTAAATCCTTTGTGTAGTTAATAAAGCACAACTAAACAGCTTTCTGGTATTCTCTGCTTTCAGCCAAGATCCATCTGAAATCAGCAGTGATTCCCTGGCTCCACATTCTCTTCTAAAACCAGCTTGAACCTCAGGAAGTTGTCTGTCAATATATGGATGCAGCCATTTCTGTATTATCTTTATTAATACTTTACTCACATGCGATAGCAATGATATTGTCCAATTATTTCTGCATTCACTTGGGTCTCCTTTTCTTTGGAATGGGCACAAATACAGATCTATTCCAGTCACTTGGCTTCCAAAATTGTCTTCCAAATTTCTTGGCATGGATGAGTGAGTACCTTGAGTGCCACATCACTTTGTTGAAAGATTTTAATTTTTATTCCATCAATTCCCAGTGCCTTATTCTTTGCCAATTCCTTCAGTGCAACTTGGACTTCTTCCTTCAGGATCATTGGCTCTTGATCATATTCTACCTCTTGAAATGGTTTAACACTGACCATTTCCTTTTAATACAGTGACTTTGTGTATTCCTCCCATCTTTTTTTTTTTTTTTTATGCTTTCTTCATCATTCAGTATTTTGCCCAGAGAACACTTCAATATCTCAAGTCGAGGTTTGAATTTTTTTTTTTTTTTTTAGTTCCCTCAACTTGAGAAATGCTGAATGTATTCTACCCTTTTGGTTTTCTAACACCAGGTCTTTGCACATTATGTTATAGTATTTGATTTTGACCTTTAGTATAGCTTACATAAATTAAGAGACCATGTCAAGAACAGATTTGATGCATTAGATACTAATGACTGAAAAACAGATTTGTGGGATGATCAAGAACATTATACATGAAGAAAGCAAAAGATCATTAAATAGAAAGGAAAGAAAGAAAAGCCCAAGTGAATGTCAAAGGAGACTCTGAAACTTGCTCTTGAATGTACAGAAGCTAAAGTAATGGAAAGAAATAATAAAGTAAAAGAACTGAAAATAGAATTTCAAAGGCAGCTCTAGAAAACAAAGTTATGTATTAGAATGAACTGTGCAAAGACTTGGAATTAAAAAACCAAAAGTGAAGAACACACTCAGCATTTTTCATGCTAAAAGAACTGCAGAAAAATTCAGGTCTCTGTTTGCAATATTAAATGATTCTATGAGGAACATATTGAATGACCTGGAAACATCCAATGAAGATGGAAGGAATACACAGAGTCACTTTACTAAAAAGAATTGGAAAATGTTCAATCATTTGATCATTGACCCCGTGATCAAGAACCAACAGTAGTGTAAGAAGTATTGTGTTCCTAAGGAACCTGTACACAAAGCAAGAGGCAGTCATTCAGACAAAATGAGGGGATATTGAATGGTTTCAAAGCAGGAGAGATGTGTGCCAAAGTTGTATCTTTTCACCATACTTATTCAGTTTGTATACTAAGCAAATAATCTGAGATGCTGGATTATATGAAGAAGTTCTTGCATCAAGGATTAAAAGAAGACTCATTAACAACCTGTGATATTGCAGACGACACAACCTTGCTTACTGAAAATGAAGATGATTCGAAATATTTGTTGATGAAGATCAAAGACTTCAGTATGTATTGCATCTCAACGCATAGAAAATGAAAATGTTCAAAACTAGAACAATAAATAGCATCATGATAAAATTAGAAAGACTGAAGACTCTAAAGACTTCATTTTGTTTGGATCCACACACAATCTGTGCTCATGGAAGTAGCAGCCAAGAAATCACATGATATATTCTATTAGGCAAATCTGCTGCAAGCCATGGTATTTTTAATTGCCTATACAGGGTCTCTATGAGTCAGAACCGACTCAATGGCACTTAACAATAACAACATATGCATGTAAAAGTAGGACAATGAATAAGGAAGACCACACACACCAAAAAAAAAAATGTATGCATTTAAGTTATGGTGTTGTCAAAGAATACTACAAATAGCAAGGAAAAGTTGTCAAAATAATAAACAAATGCATTGGGAGAACAGCCAGAATGTTCCTTAGAAGTGAGGATCATGAGACTTGTCAGGAAAGATCAGTCCTTGGAGAAGTAGATCAAGCTTGATAAAATGGTCAGCAAAAAAGAGCCAGGCAAAGGAAAAAAAAAAGAGCAAGGCCCCCACGAAGATGAAGTAGCACAGTAGTGGCAACACTGGGTTCAAAGATAGCAATGGTGAGTATAGTGCAGGGCTAGGCTGTGTTTCATTCTGTTGTGCATTGTGTCACAACTTGGCAACACCTAGAAAGAACAATAAATATCCATAAAATGAAATAGCATTCCATTATGAGGGACCCTGATGCGGTGCTGTAAGATCAGCACTGGACTCCTAACCACAAGGTTGGCAGTTTAAACCCACCAGTCACTCCTTGGGAACCCTATACAAGGTCAGAATCTGTCAGAATTGACTGGGAAATATCAAGATGGCAGAGAGAAAGAGAGACCTTCTCAGAAGCACAAGTACAAAGAAAAATACTTAAAAGTTGAGGATGACTATCATGAATTTTGTCTCCCCAAAATATGTGTTGAATCCCTAGACCTGTTACCTATGGAACTGATCCTGTTTGGAAATAGTTTTTATTGTTATTGTTTTTCAGTGTTAATGAGGTAATAATAAGGTGGATCCTAAGTCACTTCTGAGTTATAAAAAGACCAGAAAAGACAGAGACACATACAAGGAAGAGAGACTCATGAATAGCTGCAATCCAAAGAATGCCATGAAACCAAGACGTTTGGACTTTCAGCCTCCAGATGTATGAAAAAACAAATTTTCATTCTTTAAAGTCACCTGTATCTGGTATTTGTGCTATAGTAACACCAAGTAACAAAGATAATGGTGCAGACACTGAAAATCCCTCTGGTAAACCAGTCTCTTTTATAAACATAAGTTCTAGAGGAGTTTGAGTCAAAGCAGCAACAAAGCTGTACTAAGGTCAATTTCTGATTGATTCAATGCCACACAAAAGAGGTGTGCCAATCTTCAACAATAGACTAATTGGTTCAATGATAGTTATGAGATGCAGAAGAAGAAAGCAAAACTAACACAATATCCAGAGGCAAAGGAATTGACAAATAACTCCAACATGATCCAGATGTTGGACTATATAAGTCAAGGAATATAAATTAACTGCAAGCATGCTAACATCTGTAGGGAAAAGTTGAACAACATGTATCATCAGATCAATAATTTCAGCAGGGAGATGTAAATTAATATAAATTAATTGGACATATGGGGTGTTTTTAACCTTCACTGAAACAATTGCATTACTTAATCAATTGGAAATGCTAGCAATAACAAAGATGATTAGAGAAATAAAGAATGTTTTCTACAGACTCATCAGTAGACTAAAGACAGCGAAGGTAATGATCAATAAATGTGGAGAAATTTTCCAAGGTGCAAAAATAGGGCAGAAAACGCAAGAGTTTTGAGAAAATATTAAATGGTCTAATATGTATTTAACCAGAATTCCAGAAGAAGAGAGAACAGAATAAGAAACATATTTGAAGAGATAATGTCTGAGAAGTTTTCAAATTTAGTGATAGATACTAAGCCATAAATTCTAGTAGCTCAAAGGACACCAATCAGGGTATACAGGTTTCCCTTGTTATCCAAGTATCCCTTTGGAACCTTTCATAAACTCAAATGGCATAAAGCAAAGAAGCAATTACCATTAATTTACATGAAAAATATTTTTTGAGTGTTTCCAGTCTCCAAAATAACCTACCTATTCATACTAAACCAAAAGTAATGTTAGCATAAAGTGTTCACAGATACAATTCAATATGCATGAAAATTAATTTGACAGGACAAGGTAACATGTAAGGAGCCCTGGTGGCACAGTCGGCTAAGTGCTGGGCTGCCAGTCATAAAGTGATTGGTCCAAAACCACCAGCTACTCAACGGGAGAAAGATAGTCTGCTCCCGTAAAGATTTACAGTCTCAGAAAGCCAGTGGAACCGTTCTACTTGGTCTTCAGGGATCCATAAGAAATGGAATTGACAGGATAGCTGCAGGTTTGGGTTATTTTCTTTAATATGTCACTCTGAGGACTAAGGTGTGCCTGACCTAAATCATGGTATTTTCAATCACCTTTATGCATGTAAAAGCTAAACAATGAATAAGGAAGAACAAAGAAGAATTGATTTACCTGAATTATGGAGTTGGGGAATATTGAATATACCATGAACTTTCATGACCCAAGATTATGAAAATGGTGTTGAACAGGGCAGTGGATGACACTTAACAACAAGTAATATGCTAGAAATTAGGATACCTCAGTGAACAGAATTCCTGCCTTATGGAGTTTACATTTGAGCTGGATAGAAAATTAAAATGTAATTACACAATTAGTTATTTAATTTCAGTTGTCTATGTGTAACCAAGGGGATATATAAGTAGGGAGACCTTATTATTTATTATTCAAATGCTAACATTTTGAGAATAAAAGGGTGTGATACTATTAATTAAACCTACACAATAAATGAAAGCTTTTACTGTGTCAGGGAAAAACAACAACATATAATCACTCAAAATGTAGAAGACCAAGAAGGCTCATCTGTACAGTTCAAGGACTCACCAAAGAATACCTTGAGAAAGTGACATTTGATATCAGCACTAGCAGAATGTGTAGGGATTACTAGAATAAGAGGATAAGAGCATTTCAGTAGAGGGACAGCATGTGAAAAGGTTCTGAATCCAGAAGGAGCACAGCATTTGAAGAACTGAAACAAGGCCAATGTAGTTGAAGTTCAGAATAAGAATGAAAATGGCAAAACAAGCTTTGAAGCATTTTTAATGACGTGAGTGAGTATGCATGCATTTGTCAAAAAACAACCTGACTGCACTGTGGGTAATAGATTATGATCATTAGGAGGCAACATCTGATGTGAGGAGACCAGTTAGGAAGCTACTGCCATAGCCCAGGAAAGAGATAATATTAACTTAGCTTTAGGCAGGTTGAAGTCGAGATGGAAAGTATATGACAGATTTGAAATATAAATAAAAGTAGAATCAATAGAGTATATTGATCAATTTAATATAGATTGTGAGAAAAAGTGTCAATATTAGAACCCAATTTTATGCTAAAGTTATTTTCTTATGCATCTTCTTCTCTATGAGAAAAAGTGGATACAAAGACCAAATGAATCCAATGATAGCATATATCATATAACATATAAATTATGTGAAAGTAGCATTTTACTTGCAAGATGGTTTTGTAACAGAATGAAATGAATTTGGGTATTTGGGGTCAAATAAACCTTCATTTGAAATAACTCTTCCATTAACTAAATTTAAGTATTCTGGGTTTCAGTTTCCCAGCTATAAAACAGGTATTTATATAGATTAAAATGGGATAATGTTTATATGGTGGGAATAAAAGAAATTTTAACTGAGTTTTATCTATATTTCTTTATTTCATAAACCATAAGTTTTCTTTCCCATTTACAGGAAGGCACAAAACAAAGAGATAGAAACAAAAATATGTATTTCATGGTTTTTAGTTTGTTTGAAAGGTTATAAATTCTTGAGTGCTTCGGTGTACATCCAAAAAAGAAAAAAACAAAACAAAACAAAAAAAAAACAGATGGATTGGAAGCAAATGCTGATGAATGATGATGCATGGAGGGGATTGTAATCATTGCAATGAAATGACATGCAAGAGGATGAATGTAAAGTTGATGCTCTCCCATGTAAACTATCACTCAATTTACAATAAAAAATTACAAAAATTAAATAAATAAATAAAACTATGGTGTAGATAAGTGTCTTCGATGTCATGGGTTTTTATTTGACAGAGCTGGGTATTATGGAATTTATGGTTAAACAATGAAGGAAACTGGACATAAGGAGGTCATATGCATACACACGTACATTCACATGAAGGTAAGTAAAAAAATATTGCTATAACAAGTGGAATGTGGGACCTTATCCAGAGAAGCAGCAACACAAGAGATGGAGGCAGAGATGAGGACATGGACAGAGGGAGCAACTGAGGACTCTAGATTCATGGAAAGAGAGGGAATAAGAGCTGAGGCCAGGAGGCAGACTTGCAGAATGTGCCCTTTGGTGGTGTAAATTATTATATATGTCTGAGTGTTTAAAAAAAAGAGCTAAAATGAATAGAGAGAAATACTGTTAACTGATGGTACAT
>NW_006408531.1:29484177-29489879 GCF_000296735.1 Chrysochloris asiatica
ATAAATCTGATGGTTTAGTGATTTAGTGCTCAGCTGCTAATTACAAGTCCACCAGAAACTCTGCATGTAATAAATGTGGGAGTTTGCTTACCTAAAAATTATAGCATTGGAAATCTCATGGGCCAGTTTTACTTCCTGTTTGGTCATTATGAGGTAGAACTGGCCTCGTGTGAATAAGTTTGTGGTTTGTGTGTCTGTTATTATGCACCTGTCACTGGGCTTTGTACAGAGTATTCAAGGATGAACATATTCTCTACCCTCAAGAAGTTTAAAATCTAGTAGAAGAGATGAAGAAAAAAAAATTGGCAATCTTAAAGCAACTGAATAATTTCTAGTATTTATTCATTTTCCTTCCTACTAGTTTTGTCTTCTTTCCAGGTGATTTGTCAGCTTAATAGCTAACACAAAGAAAAGACACTTGGGAGATCCATATTAGTGCCTAAGAACCCAAATGAATATAATGGTCTCTAAGTATGTCAAGCAAGTGAGCAATGTCTTATACATTATCTCTTAGACAGCTGAAACTCATTAGTTTTTTGGGGCAATCCCATGAAATACATCCTCCACCCAAACATGAACAACAGTAGGTCCTGACCTTAGTCAGAAAACAGACAGCCAAATGTCCTATGTGTGATGCATCTGTGGTATTCACTATGACAACAAGAACCACTTCAAAAAAACAATATGTGGCATTTGATAAAATAGAAGGTGCTGGAGGGAAGAGGCCATCAGTTCAGTGAAATTAGATTCAGCTGTGAGGCACTCAGGCCAAGGCTGTCTGTAAATTGTTTTTTTCTCCCTACCCTGTACATTACAGCACTCTACTACAGATCACAAGAGCAGAACCAAAAGCCATATGTTTGGCATCATGTGGACAGCATCTGGTATTTTTTAAGATACAACTAAAAATGTTGAAAACACAATAAAACAACTGTCGTTCACTTAATGCGTGTGCTTATATCTTTGCTCATGGATGGTTTTATGACAAATAAACAGTTGTATGAAGTCTCAGTTTAGCCACCTTCATTTATACATTTCTTTCATTGGTGAATTTTGTCTTTCCTTTTGACTTGGTCCGAGAGTGCACTGAAGTGTGTGTATGCTACTGTAAATGGTGAAACATTGCTGTATAAACTGAACAAAACTGTCTTTTATGGTGGATTTGGCCAAAAGTCTACTAGGTCATAAATATTATTTACACTTTATTCTGTTTATTAAGTCAGAAGTTTGGCAAATATGTTTCATAAAGCCTAGAATTTTGGATTATATTGGAGTAGTAAGGAAGAAACACACAGATTTGGCAAAGTGGATATGGAAGTTTTACTAATCCTTCTGAATTATATATGACAATTATTTCAGATCAAGTCGATCCTCTGATTTGTAAATTAAGACAGGCATGTGAACAATTATCTTTATTTATAATCAGTATATTCAAAACAGTTTATAAAAATATTGAAATAGTTATTGTTTTAGGAAGACATTTACCCCTTGCTGGAACAAATTAATGATTTTGAGTAATTCATATCTTCCTTATATATTGGTCCATAAAATAATGTGTTAGACTTACAACTTTCAAGTAGGACTCATGTTTGATTCTCACTTTAGATGCTGATTTAGAAAATCACTCATTTTATTATTTAATATAGTGCAGATGACATAGTTTTTATGATAGGTTTTTATTTCAACAACAAAAAAAATAGAATAATAACTCTTCCCAGTAGAATTTGCACTCAATTTCTAAAATCAAGGTAGACAGGTTATAAAACACCAAATTTGTATTTATTTGATTCTTCCAACTACTATTTCATACTCAGTGTTTACTTTTTCACTGTGCTTTACTTTGGAAAGTCATCAGGATATGGCCTAGTCTGAGGATACATAAGAGTTTAAGTCCAAAAAATACTATAGTAGAGTTCATTGAGAATTAAAAAAACAAAAAAAAGATTAGGATGAGGTAGGATAATTTCTCAGTGGAATGATAAAAATGCTTGGCATTTATAATGTTTAGTGAAATTTTAATTACTTTATTAATTTAGTAATTTAATTTATAATCAGAATTAAGGATTTATACCTAGTCTTTCATTGACACTAAGCTGTGAAATTCTGTTTATCTCTAAATAAATCATTTAGCAATTTTAAAACATTTAACTTATCTGTGATATTGTTACATCGATTAAATTTCAAAAAATCTGCTTCATTGAGATGCAGAATGTCCTGTTTAATAATGTTGCTGCCAATCGTAAGTTCCTATGTCGCTTTATTTACTTGCCATACATAGATCTATACATGATTTTTTAAAAATCAAATTTTACAAAAAGATTTAAATGATAACTTCTTGTAACTCTAAATCTCACTCTCTAGAGACAATCACTATTACCTTTAATGAAATTCCATATTTCCAAAGAATGCATTTGCCCTGATATTTCTGGACTTATGAATTTTAGATTTTTTAAATTTATGAATTTATTAATTATTAACTGGATTCTGGCTATGTGACTGTTTTAGCTCTTTCAAGACTCTAATATTTTCTCCTTCTTCCGTATATGGACAAGCAATATCATAGCTCTTGCTCATTTACTTTTTGCATTAACCAAAAAATGGTTATCTTTCAAATCTTGACATTATAAAGATTTATACTATTCTTCACATCTTTTTATTCTAATTCAATTATGTAATCTGCATTTATATATTTTAAAGTTTGAAAATAGTTGCTTTCTCTCCTTTAAACAAAATTCATTCTACGCACTTAACTATAATGAATTTTAAAGTTAAAATTCAGTAATCTTATATCATTGTCGTCATAATTAGTGCATCAAGTCAGTTCCAACTTACAGCAACCCTGTATACAACAGAACCTGGTCCTACGCCATTCTCAAAATCATTTCTGTGTTTGAGTCTATTGTTCCATCCACTGTCAAACTATCTCATTGACGATTTTCTTCTTGTTAAATGACTCTGATCTTTGAAAGTATGATAACCTTACCCAGGGATTGGTCCTTCCTGTTAACTTGTTAAAAGTACATGAGATAAAATCTTGCCATTCTTACTTCTAAGGAGCATTGTGGCTGTACTTCCAACAAAGATTTGATCATTGTTCTGGCAGTCCACGGTGAATGCAATATTCTTCATCAACACCAACACAATAATTCAAAGCTATCAATCCTCCTTTGGTCTTCTTTAATCATTGTGCAGCTTTCTCATATATGTGAGGCAATTGAAAATACCATGGTTTAGGTCAGATATACCTTAATCCTCAAAAAGACATGTTTATTTTTTAAGATTTTTAAGAGGTCTTTTGCAGCAATATTTCATTTGACTTCTTGACTGCTTCTTCCATGGGTATAAATTGCAGAACAAAGTCAAGTGCAATTAATTACAAATTCATATTTGCCTATTGTTACTTATTGGTCCAGTTATGTGAATGCATGTCTTCTTTATATTGAGGTGTAAACCATACTGAAGGCAATAGTCTGTGATTATCATCAGTAAGTGCTTTAAGTTCTCTTCCCTTTCAGCAAGGTTGTGCCATTTGCATATTGCAGGTTGTTAATGAGTCTTCCTCAAATCATGATGCCATGTTCTTCTTCATGTTGTACAATTTCTTAGATTATTTGTTGTGCATACAGATTGAATCAGTATTGTGAAGAGATAAATCCCACACAACTTTCCTGATTTTACACCATGCTGTAATCCCCTATTTCCGTTCAAATAAATGCCTCTTAGTCTCTGTATAGGTTCTATATAAGCATAATTAAATATTCAGGAATTCTCATTCTTTGCACTATTCTGCATAATTTGTTATTGTACAGAGAACTGAATGCATCTGCATAGTCAGTAAACCACAGTTAAACATCTTCCTGGTACTCTGTTTTCTTCCAAGATCTATGACATCATTAATAATATCACTTGTTCTACATCTTCTTCTGAATTTGTTTTGAATTTCTAGCAATTCAGTGTCTATTACTACTGAAACCATTTTTGGGTTATAATGAGCAAAATTTTATTTTCATGTTATATGAACAATATTATAAAATTTACACATTCTTTTTTTGATGCTTCCTGTGTCATGCAATTTTTGGCCCATATAATCCAACAATATTCAATGCATGATTTGGGATTTTTCCTTCAGTTTTTCAGCTTTAAAAATTCTGTATATGTTCTTGCCTTTTGGATCTCTAATTCCAGGTCTTTGCACATTATTATACTTTATCTTCCAGAGTTGCTCTTTGAAATTTTCTGTTCAGCTTTTTTGCTTGGTCATGTCTTCCACTGAGATGGATTGACACAGGAGCGGCAGCAGCAGTGCATGAAAACACACTAACAACTGTGAGGATAGTGCAGGTCCAGGCACTGTATCATATTTGTTGTATACAAAGGTCACTATGAGTTGGAATTGACTCAATGGCACCTAACAACAACAACATCAATTTATCTGAGTAGACTATGGATACCATAGTCCTAGTGTGGTGCTGTAGGATAATGCACTGGACTGTAAGATCAGTTTGAACCACAAGGTCGACAGTTCAAATCCACCAGCTGATCCATGGAAACCCTATACAGAGTCGCTAGGGGTTGGGACCAACTCAACGGCACTTAACAACAGCAATTATGGATTTTGGTTTCTTCAACCTAATATTGTAAAACAGACCTCCTAGAATGATGGAAATTAAGATGCCAAAAGGGGAGTTAAGAATTTCCTGGTAAAAACAAGCTTTTTGTTTTAAGCATTGTAGAGTAAGGGGCTTAGATGGAAACAAACTCCACCCAAACTACTGAGAAAATAGGAGATTTACCTATGAAGGAAAGACTTGAAGGATTGAAAAAAAGACTGCTTGAGTTTGTTGTTAGTTTGGGGTTTTTTGAGCAAGCCTTTTGCTATTGAATGTATTGAGGCAGGAAAAGTCTCTGCCAAATAAAGAAATATCCAATCTATGAATGAAAGTTACAGGGAGCTGTGAGCAGACAGACAGACTGGTATGTCCACTGGTAATGATTTAGGTCCACAATATCAAAAATAAACCCTATTTATAAGTGAAATTAGTCAATCACAAAAAGACAAGCATTGTACGGAATCATTTTGATTAAGAACTCAAGAAAAGGTTTTCATACTAAAAGAAACATTCTTTGATGTTTATCAGGGATGGGAAGGAAGGAAAGGTCATTCACTGGCTAGAGGGTTTCTGTTGTTGTTGTTGTTAAATATGGGTTGGTTCCAACCCATACTGACGTTGTATAGTGTTTCTAATTCGAGGTTGGTGAGCTTGAACGAATGACCTTGTGGTTCAAACAACTTTGAAGTCCATTCCATTAGCCCACAGTGCCACACCTGGCTACAGGGTAGATATCTTAACTCTGGTGACAGAGAATGTAATATAAATGAAGAAGGAGGATGTCAGAAGAATGACACATGTCAAGACACAGAGAGGTATACAAAGACTAAAGGGAATAGAGGTAAACAGTGATATATACACAATCTTGAAACAACAGTGTTTTGAGTATAGATACATGGAGAGAGAAAAAGGCTAAATGGATATGGAAGAGGGTGGTGTTGTTGTTGTTAGGTGCCATTGAGTTGGTCCCAACTCATAACAACCCTATGCACAACGAAACGAAATACTGCCCGGTCCTGGCTTGAGCCCATTGATACTGTCACTTTGCCAATCCATCTTGCTGGGGGGTCGTCCTCTTTTTCTCTGACCCTC
>NW_006408531.1:29505151-29506012 GCF_000296735.1 Chrysochloris asiatica
AGAAAGCTTGTAAGTCTGCCTTCAGTCTATAACTGATTGGAATACCTAAAAGGAGGCTCCCTGCAGAGCTTTTACATTGCACAAGACCATAGGTGGAATCCTGATCATCTAGAATCTTCTGAGGTGGGAAATTTCCACTTGAAAGGACAAGCAGACCAGCCTGGAGCAGCTAAAAGAGCAGAAGACACTTCTTGAAAGAAAGACCAAGCAGAAAAAATAAAAAACAGTAACAGCAGTCCAATTGACTACTACCAGAACAAACAATTTGCTCCCCTCAGAGTCATCAAGGCAAACCCCCTTCCAAGACTGAAATTCAAGTGGAATACACAAGAAGGCATGTTGTTTTGCTACTGACAACACTGGTCAATGATAAGGGGAAGTGGGGGAAAAACAGCAATGAAGTCGTGACCTAAGTCTGGCCACATTCAATAGACTCCTGTTAACCTGGATTGAGACCTGGTTAACCAGCTGTATGACGAGACCTGGGGACTCCTGGACCCAGGGACAGGGATATGGCCCCAGAGAACTAGAGCAGAGTGTGAAGCGTCCAGCAGATGTGAAGTGAGGGGAGATGTATAAGAACACCCACACTTGCAGATAGCACCCATTTGACCTGGCATCAATGGCTGAATGATCAGAACACTACTAGAAAAAGTAAAAAGAGGAAAAATTAAAAAGAGTAACCCACTACAATTGGATGAACTTGAACTATGCTTGTGAATGCAGTATGACAAAGGAGTGAACAAACCTTTACAGTGAGGATCATTCCCACCTCCTTGGTACACAGGGTCAACAAGGATGGGGAACCTAAACATTGGCTCCCCAAAATGGGGGTGGGGTGGGGTGCTACAAGGGCAAGAA
>NW_006408531.1:29507812-29508941 GCF_000296735.1 Chrysochloris asiatica
GAACAAAAGGTTGGTATTTCCTTTAAAATTTAGAAATAGTAATATCGACTCAAATGGCACACAACAACAACAATACCATATGATCTAGCAATCTTAATGTTACTTGTATGTCATTCAAAAATAATAGCCGTGACACAAATGTGTACACATCCGTGTTCACGACAGCCATATTTACAATAGCAAAAAGATGAAGAAAACCTAAGATGAAGAAAACCTAAGTGCCCATCCATGGATAAATGGATAAAAAAAACAAAAAAAAAAACCAAACTACTATATGGACACATGAAGTAATAATATGCAATGTTAATAAATAATGATGAATCTGCAAAACATCTCATAACAAGAATGAACCTGGAGAACATTATGCTGAATAAAATCAGTCCATCACTAAAGAAAGCATTTATACACAGTAAGAAACTTTCTTTGAATGCTTACAAGAGGTGTGATGGGAAATTACTAAATAATAGGTAAACTTGGATTAAGAGAAAGGCTTTATATGACGGTGACTCAAAAGTTATCCATACTCTGATTGTAGAATCTATTTAATCAACTTTTGTATTCTATTATTAAAAAATGTTTTAGGCTGCACTGTGAGCCATGAATGCACCACTGCCTTTGCTTCTTCATCAGAAGTGAATTTTCATCCTCAAAGGACTGCTTTCAGGGGACCAAACATGTGAAAGTCTGATGGAGCAAGATCAGGGCTATAGGGAGGATGCTTGAAAGCCTCAAAAGGAAGTTTTTTCAGAATGTCAACAGTGTGACCATGCAAGGTCACAATGCCCATAGAAAGCAGTTCTCTGAGTTTAATACAAAATTTAGGCTTCAGCTATTCAGTAGGCATTTCACTGTAACAAGCATTGTTGAAACTAGGCCCAATACTGGCCTGGAGAATCCCAGAAAACTGGGATTGTTTAGATGTTTTGAGAATCCGCAAAACATCAATTTTCCAGCTGGTGGCTGACTTTTGAACTTTTTCTTTGTTGGCGATGGAGGATGTTTTCATTCCATACTCTGCCGTTTATTCTCAGGCAAATAGTGATGAATTCATGGCTTGTTACCAGTAATGATTTTTTAAAAGAAACTTTTACCTTTCTTCCAGTATCAGTCCAAATTTTGTTTGCAGATG
>NW_006408531.1:29510179-29532883 GCF_000296735.1 Chrysochloris asiatica
GCTTTATTGGTAAAAGGTGCTTTGCTAACAAGAATTAATTGTATGTGTGCTATCTGAGCAGTGGAAAATATTTTTTTTTTTCCCTAAATGTTTTGTCCCTCAAACCTTTCCCCTATTCTGAAACAGAGTCCATCTGCAATCTCAAAGCAGCACAACCCACAATTGTTCACGTCATTCAAATACAGTTGTCTTTTGTCCAAGAACACCAAACAAGAAAGTTGGTAAAGCATTTCCCTGGGGCGTGAACAATGTTAGTAGTAAGTGTATATATTTAGGATGCCTCAAGTTACTTATTTTATTGTCCCATGACTAGCCACTGGATCATGAGAAACAGAGGTGCCCATGTGCTCTTTAGTAAAGTGCATCTGTGTTTTTTGTGCAATTTGGAAGATGTAGTCTTCAATCAGATCTACAAAGAAGTATGGGACACAGGGTGAAACCTTTCTTGCCTAGTTCTAAGACAATAAGAAGAATATCACTACTAGCAGTGACTCTCAAACTTTCTGTTATTGTCATTATTTTAGAACAAAATGAAATAAAATTAAAATAATAAATTAAACCAACTCTAGATCTCAAGTTCCATGATTAGAGCTAACATGCCTATGAGGACACTACTCTACGAGTATACCCTATATACTTTGCACTTCATGCATGTTTTTGTTGCTGTTGTTAGGTGCCATTGAGTTGGTTCTGACTCATAGCGACACTGTGCACAACAGAAGAAACATTGCCCAGTCCTGCATCATCCTCACATTTGTTGTTATGCTTAAACTCATTGTTGCTGCCACTGTGTCAATCCATCTCCTTGGGTGTCTTCCCCCTTTGTGTGGATCCTCCACTTTAGCAAGCACGATGTCCTTCTCCAGGGACTGACCCCTCCTGATAGCCTATTCTGGGAATAAGAGACGAAGTCTCACCATCACGGCTTTTAAGACGTATTCTAGCTGTATTTCTCCCAACACAGATTTGTTTGTTCTTCTGGCAGTGCATGGTACATTTAATATTATTCTCCAGCACCATAGTTCAAATGCATTAATTCTTCTATGGTCTTCCTTATTCACTGTCCAACTTTCACATGCATATGAGGCTATTGAAAATACCATGGCTTTGGTCAGGCGTACTTTATTCCTCAAACTGATGTCTTTGCTTTTGAACACTTTAAAGAGGTCTTGGGCAACAGATATGACTTTGTTTGATTTCTTGACTGCTGCATCCATGAGTGTTGATAGTGGATCTAAGGAAAATGAAGTTTTTGACAATTGCAATCTTTTCTCCATTTATCATGCTGTTATTTATTGGCCTAGTTGTAAGGAATTTTGTTTTCTTTATACTGAGATGTAAAGATCTTCATCAGTAATCTTCATCAGTAAGTATTTTCAGTCCTCTTTGCTTTCAGCAAGCAAGGTTTTATCATTTACATATCACAGGTTGATAATGAGTCTTCCTCCAATCCAGATCCACATTCTTCTTCATATAATCTAGTTTCTCGGATTATTTCCTCAGCATACAGATTGAATAAGTATAGAGAAAAGATACAAATCTGACATACACCATTCTTGATTTTAAACCATTCAATATTCCCTTGTTTAGTCCAAATGGCTTCCTCTTGTTCTATGTACAGGTTCCTTGTGAGCACAATTAAGTGATCTGGAATACCCATTCTTTGCAATGTTATCCTTAGTTTTTCAGTATCTACACAGTTGAAAGCTTTGCAATGACAATAAAGCACTAGTAAACTTCTGTCTGGGATTCTTTCAGTCAAAATCCATCTCATGTTAGCAATGACATCCCTACTTCCACGTCCTCTTCTGAATCAGGCTTGTGTTTCTGGCAGTTCCCTGTCAATGTATGCTGAAGCCGTTTTTTAAATTATCTTCAGCATCTATGACTGCAGCTGTTTTTGTTTTTGTTTTTTTTTTAATTATCTTCAGCATCTATGATTGATGAATCATATATGACCTGTATTGCTAAACCCTGAAACTGCTCTATGAGCTTAGTAATGAGCATTATCTCTGCCAATGTCTGTAAAGTTCATCATGACCTTAATATTTATGGAGTAAATTAATAAAATGATCCTATTGTGCCTACTATGCATTGTCTGATGAGCTGATTAAGACAGTTAATGCCTTCAGCCCTGTGACCTGAGGTGGGGGTGAGGAAGTACCTGAAACAAGATTCACATACCAAGGAAGAATTTCCCAACTTCATGGCGTTTCCATGACTATTGGAACAACTTAACCCTCTGTTTTGGAGGCCCTTTGGCAACAATGCGCTTGAGGGACAATGACAGAGCCACTGCTTATTACAAAACTCATAGTGGGATTTCAGGGTTAAGCAATACCAGATCTGAGATCTCATTATTGAACTTTCCATTTAAAACTCAATTTGAGGGCAGCCCAGCAAATTTGAGAGGAAACATTTCAGTAATATGACAGGCTTATTCCAGTTTAAGCTTGGATTTATGCTTTCTTCTCTGCCTCTGTTCCCAAACTTAACTCATCTTCCAATCTCTGTTACAAATTGGACTTGTGTCACAAATATCCAACCCATAAACTTTAGGGGATGGGGGCACAATTCATAAACTCTTTCTGGACAGTGAATCATATGGAACTGATAATGAAACTAGGTTCAGTTCATCAACTAATTGAAATACATGCATTCAAAATTCAATAATTTATAGGGACTTTATTAAGAAAAGAAATGAAGAAAAATAAAATTTACTGAAATAAAATGAAACACATGTTTAGAAAATGCTTAGTTTTATAACTGGCAAATACCATAGTTTTCATTAAACTATATTTTAACTATTTTGCTTTTTCTTTCTCCAGAATAATCACATATATCCAGATCCCCAGTCCTGGTAATTACATGAGTATGTCAACTCATTTAATGACAGCTTGAAGATTTTATCCAGTTATGAATAAATAATTTGTAGAACTGGAAATGACTTACAACAAATTTGATTTATCAAACATGACTAAGTTCAATACTGATAAATATTAGTAAAATGTTGGATGAGATTCAAACCACATTAGTTGTAATAAACCAGTGTAGGTTTCAGGGAAAGCAAAGGTTAGTAGTTTAATAAAATTCAAGAGCATTAAATTCACATAAAGGGCCAGTCCGACAGCATTGGAATCTAGTATCTTTCCTTTATTCCCAAAGCATGCATAATTTAGGCTTCAGATTGAAGTATTAATAAGATTTCATCTAGTGTTCTTCCAATAAACTTACCATTTTCCATGAAGCAATATAAGGAGAGAAAGGTAAAGTCTCTGCCATACGATATAAGATTTAATCTTAAAAATGTTTCAAAATAATACAATTAATTATTACTATTATGGGACTGGTGTCCTGGTGTGGCGCTGTGGATTAATGCTCCAGACTGCAAAGCCGTTTGAACTGCAAGGTCAGCGGTACAAGCTCACCAGCTGCTCCTTGGAAACCCTATACAGGATTGCTATGGGTCGGAACCAACTTGATGGTACTTCACAACAACAACAACAATTATGGGACTTATGGTGTGGCACTGTAGGATCATCACTGAACTTTGAACCACAAAGTTAGCAGTTCAAACCCACCAGCGGATCCTTGGAAACCCTATACAGGGTCACTATGAGTAGGAACCAACTTGATGGCATTTAATAACAACAATTGTGGGAACCGACCCTGTGAGTTTCACATATGTGGAGATTCTTGAAAATAGAGACTTCGTCTCGTTATAATCCATGTTCCTCAAGAAGGGCCTGATACAAAGCTAATGCCTTCCCCCCCCCCAATGTTTACTGAGTAAATTCATTAATGTAACTGGTTCATTTTTCAGCATTGACTTTTTTTTTTATAGTCAACACATGATTTTTAGAACTGGCATAAAGATCCCAGATACTGACATGCCATTTATTTATCAACAACAACAACAAAAATGTTGGAGTTACATAGTAAAATGATGAGTCATGGTGTGGCATTCATTGTAGGTTAAGTACTGGACTGCTAACCACTAGGTTGGAAGTTGAAACCTACCAACCACACCTTGGAAACCCTATACAGGGTTGCTGTGAGTCAGAACCAACTCCAGGGCACTTAATAAAAATAACATATAGTAAAAAGAATGATTTCATTCTACATGTAATACATGAGTTCTGGTAGCGTAACAGTTAAGTGTTCAAACATTCTGCTCCATAAAGTTAACAGCTAAGAAAACCTTAAGTGGCTATTCCACTCTGTAACTTGTGCTTGCTATGACTAGAAGTCAACTTAATAGCGTTTAACAACAACATGCACTAAAAGGTTCAATTCTTTAAGGGTTAAATGCATTATATTTCCATTTACAATACTAGTAGCTAACATCTCCTGTTTCTTATTTATTCAGACTTATTTAGACAAGTATTTTTCCAAAAAGAATAGAGGTGAATTTTCTTTTACTCTGGGGAGTAACAGTTATGTAGATCAGGACAATATTTTCAAATTTCCACATAAATGTGTTTGACATTCTGCATTTTATGGATCTCTGATCCTCTTCTGAATTTGTAGTTTATACCTTTACCATGAAATTAATTACCATTCCATTTTATGTAATCAGTGTTCACTGGGCAACCAATATTATAGCAAGGTTGAGTTCTGATGTGCTATGATCATCATTACAGATTCCCTTTTATTTGAGAATACAGTACTTAAGGCTACTATACGGTTTTGTGTTTTGTTTCTGTCTGTTGTTGTTAAGTGTTGTCAAATCTACTCTGACTCATAGCAACCCTATATAGGGTTAGAGGCTGGTGTGTTTGAACCACTGACATTGTGATTCTAATCGACTTTGGGGTCTAGTGCTTTATCGTATAGCACCACACCAGGACTCCATAATTCTAGGGAAAACAACAACTCAAGGGTCCTTTAAACTTTAATAGCCCTTGGAATCCTGGTGTGGCACTGTAGGGTAAGCACCCGACCACAAGGTCGGTTTGAACCACAAGGTCGGAGGTTCAAACTCACTACCAGCCATTCCGTGGAAACCCTATAGACGTTCGCAACTGACTTGACGGCACCTAACAACAACAACATATGTGTTGTGCAGAAGAAAGAGGACGCTTTCTGCTCCTGCAAGGAAGATAGCCTTGGAAACTCTATACAGGGTCGCTGTGAGTCAGAACAAACTCGACAGCACTTAACAACAACAACACAGCCAAGAGTAAAACAACTAAAATGAAATTTGTGTCCCATGACTTTATGACACTACAATTACTTGGGAATTGTGTCCAAGCTGGGAAACTCTGTAATGATCGCTCATCTTGTGCTCTTCAGCAGAAAAACATCAAATGAGAACATTAAAAAAAAAGAAAGAAAATTCAATTCTATCTGTATATGGAGGAGTCCTGATGTGGAAATATAGGATAAGCACTGGACTTCTAACAGCAATGTAAGTAGTTCAAACCCACAGGCTGCTCCTTGAAAACCCTATATGGAGTGACTGTAATTCAGAACCAGGTCACTGGCACTGAAGAATAATAGCAACATGTATGCATGAAGTCATTAGAAATTAGATGGCAAACGTGTGAGTGTCAAGAAGCACAAAGGAGTCAGAAATAACACCCTTTGCTATCCATGTAAGGAGCCCTGGTAGCATAATGTGTTACAAGTTGGGCTGTTAATCTCAAGGTCAGCAGTTCAAACCTACCAGCTGCTCTGCTGGATAAAAATAAGGCTTTCTGCTTTCATAAAGATGTACAGCCTTGGAAACCCTACAGAGGGTCAATGAGTTGAAACTCATCAGATATTTGGAAAGACACTACAGAACACAACCACCACCACCACTACCATTATCCATGTATGAAAGAGTCTTGGGGGTGCAGTGTGGTTAAGTGCTTGGCTGTTTACAGAAAAATGGATAGTTGACCCAAACCAGCAACTCCAGAGTCTACTTGGCAGTACACAACACCATCCATGTCTATCCATCTGACCTTCATTCTGGCAGGTCAACAATTAGAACTATTTTGGTAGAAAAATTAAGTTTGTGTTTCTTTGATCCAAAGGATGAAATAATTTGTAGCACTCAGACCTTGAGGGTGCTGGGAACGGCTGTAGCTAATTTGGGGTTTAAAAGATGGGGGAACGTCCCCTGGTTATTTCATACCACTTCCTCCTTTGAAGGAGTTCTTAAGCAAATGTTTACCTTGTGATCATGTGTAGCTTGGGCAATATGTCCTGAGTATTATGAGGTTATGTGCTCCCCACTGTGGGTTAGTACAAAATTTCCTGAAGTTGTGCAAAGCAAGTTACTGTGAAGGTTCTCCAAGGTTTTGGTTGACTTGAATTTGGAATAAGTCTTTTGTTGTTATTTGCTCTCTGACAGAGGGACTGGAAATTGTCTGGACTTTGGAACTCAGTTCGTGATGTTTGGATAGTTCTCTCAAAGTGAGTGTGTGCTAGCATGTGGTTTATTTATGCAAAACAAGTAAAAAGATGAATTTAAAGTACATTTCTTAAAAGTATGAGTGTATTTGAGAAAAACTCCTAACAGACCCAATTTCGGGATACAACCATCTCACATGGCCAAAATAAATCTGGCAAGGAATTGAAATACTGCTTTCTGAAATCTGAATTTAGCAACATTACAGAAGCTATTACTAGGTCTCCCTCCCCCGTTTACTACAAAAGGATCATTTATTTAAGAACCACATCTTAAAAGTTAAGTAGACAATGACACTACTCGCCAGCTACCCCCAGTTTACCAAGGTCTGAATAAAGTTTTCAAATGACTGTGATTCAATCTAGCTAAATTCTATAGAGACAAACTTTGGGTTTTTTGGTGTGTTTTTTTCCCCTTTGTAATAGGAGATGGTGGTTAAATAAACTGAAAAATACACAATCAGTGAGCAGTTAATTAGAGGATGCTTGTATAGCCTGTGTACTTGATACTACTACAACAAATAAATCAGATATTTGGAAAGTAATCCTTGGTTCTGATAAATCACTAATGTTATCATGTGACAACAGAACAAGACAGTATAGGTCCTGGAATGGAAGCATTAAAATTTGCAAATTTAGAGTCCTGAGTTGTACAATTTGTAGCCTTTAAATCAATTCTTGGGAAACTTTAATGAATTTAGATTTCAAGGCCCTTACCATGTGGAGTAGGAGCTCTGGTAGAGTAGTGGTTACAAATCGGGCTGTAAACCTTAAGGTCAGCGGTTCGAAACTACCAGCCGCTCCGCGGGAGAAAGATGAGGCTTTCTACTCCCGTAAGGATTTACACCCTCGGAAACCCTGTACAGGATCGCTATGGGTCGGAACTGACTCGACGGCACTTAACAACAACAACAACCATGTGGAGTAGGTTAAGCAATAAAATCCCATTTGCCACTGATTATTTAACGCCTCTCAGAAGTTGAGATATGCACTGACATTTGATTTTTGAGATTTCCAGTATTTAAAAACAAACAAAAAAATTTAATGAAATAATCCCAGAACAAAAACATAATTAATTGCAGTGTATGTTAAATATTTATAATTTTAAAATTAATGTTTCAATTTAAAATTCAGTGTAATTGTGCTCTTCACAAAATAGTAACAAAACTTATTTTTCAAATTATTAATGCATATTACAAGAATAGATGGATGTGTTTTCTTAAAAGAAGTATCTCTGTGCCCATCTATATAACTGAAGTTGAAAAAACACAACTATAAATTTGACATTTCCAAATAATATAAGTAGTCAAAGAAATTAGGGAGAAGAAATGACTTGGGCAGTGAGAATACTTTTTTCTCTAAATGGCTCAGGAGATTCTTGAAGATGGTAATTACATTCATCCATAAGACAGAAAAGAAACCCTGGTGATGTTCGACTGCTTACCTCAAGGTTGGTGGTTCAAACCGATCAGCCTCTACCTAGGAGAACGAGAAGGCTGACTGCTCATACAAAGATTTTGTCTCGTAAACCCTAAAGAGCAGTTCCACTCTGTCCTATAGAGTTGCTGTGACTAGGGATCAACTCAATGGCAGTGGGTTGTTTTTTGTTGTTGTTGTTGTTTTATGTATTAGCACAGACAACCCCACTCATCTGTCAGTTTGTTGTACAGTGGTAGCTTCCATATTGCTGGGAAACTAGAAGCTATGCCACCAGTATTTCCAATACCAGCAAGGTTACTCATGGTGGACATGTTTCAGCAGAGCTTTCAAACTAAGACAGACTATGCAAAAGGACCTGAAGTCTACCTGAGAAGAAATTGGCCAGTGAAAACCTTATGACTAGCAATTAAACATTGTTTGATATAGTGTCAGAAGATGAGCCCCACAGGTCAGAAGATACTCAAAACATGACTAGGGAAGAGCTCCTCAAATTAGAGTCAACTATATGACGCACAGCTTGGTCTTCAAGGTGACATCTTTGCTTTTCAACACTTTTAAAGGGTTGAAGAGCAAAGATGTCACCTTAAAGACCAAAGTGCACCTAACCCAAGCCATGGTATTTTCAATAATCTCATATGCATGCAAAAACTGGACAGTGAATAAGGAAGACCATAGAAGAATCAATGATTTTGAGTTATGGTGTTGGAGAAGAATACTGAAGTATCGTGGGCTGACAAAAAAACAAACATATCTGTATTGAAAAAGTGCAGCTAGAGTGCTCCTTGGAGGCCAGGATGGCCAAACTTCGTCTCTTATACTTCAGACATAGTGTCAGGAGCGACCAGTCGCTGGAGAAGGATATCATGTTTGGTAAGGTAGAGGGTCAGAGAAAAAGAGGAAGTCTCCCAGAAAGATGGATTGGCAAAGTGGCAGCATCAATGGGCTCAAGAGTGGCAAAAATAGCAAGGTTGGCCTAGGACTAGGCAGTGTCTCATTCTGTTATATATAAGGTCACTATGAGTCAGTACTGAGTCGATGGCACCTAACAACAACAACGGCTATGACGTGGATACATCAAATTTTCAAGACCTTCCTTTGCTAATGTGGCACACACATGGAATGTATAAAGTATAAAAACTGGAAATCATCAAAATTGAAATGAAACGCACAAAAGATATCATAGGCATTAGTGAACTCAAATGAACTAGTATGGGCCATTTTGAATTAGACAATTCTATGATCTACTATGCTTGGAATGACAAATTAAAAGGAATTACATTATTCATAATCTACAAGAACATTACAAGATCTATCCTGAAGTGCAACTCTGTCAATGATAGGATAATATACATATGCCTTCAAGGAAGATCAGTTAATACAACTACTATTTAAATTTATATATCAATCACTAATGTCAAAAATGAAGAAATTCAAGATTTACACCAACTTCTGCAGTTGGAAATTGATCAAAGATGCAGTCAAGATACACTTATAATCACTGGTGATTGGAATGTAAAAGTTGGAAACAATGAAGACGCATTGAACAGTAGTTGGAAAATATGACCTTGGTGATAGAAATGACATAGGAGAGTGCATAATAGAATTTTACAAGACCAAAAATTATTCATTGCAAATATCTTTTTCAACCATATAAACAGCAACAGTACATGTGAACCTTCCCAGATAAATCAGATCCTACAGAAATCAAATTGACTACATCTGTAGAAAGAGACAATGGAGAAGTTCAATAACATCAGTTAGGAAAAGGTCTGGGACACACTGTGAAACAGACCACCAATTGTTTATATGCAAGTTCAGGCAGAAGCTGAAGAAAAGTAAAACAAGTTCATGAGAGCCAAAGTATGACCTTAAATAGACCACATCTAAATTTAGAGACCATCATAGATTTCATGCATTAAACACTAATAACCAAAAACCAGATGAGTTGTGGAACGACATTAAGCACATCATACATGAAGAAAGCAAAAAACCATTTAAAAGACAGAAAAAAAACAAAAAAACAAATTAAAACAGATGCCAGAGAAGACTCTGAAGCTTACTTTTGGATGTAGAATAGCTAAATTGAAAGGAAGAAATGATGAAGAACTGAACAGAAAAATGTCAATGGGTAATTCAAGAAAACAAAGTAAAGTACAGTAGTGAAATGTATAAAGACCAGGAGTTAGAACACCAAAAGGGAAGAACACAATAAGCATTTCTCAAGTTGTAAGACTGAAGAAAAAATTCAAGCCTCATGTTTCAATACTGAAGGATTCTATTGTTCAAATATAGAACAGCACAGGAAGTATCAAAGAAGTTGGACAAAGTACATGGAGTCACTATACCAAAAAACATTTATAGATGTGCAACCATTTCATGAGGTAGCATATGATCAAGAACTGATGGTAGTGAAGAATTCTGAACTGAACCGAAGGTGTTGGGAAAAAACAAGGCTCCAGGAATTGATGGAATGCAAATTGAGATGTTTCAGCAAACAGATGGCAGTGCTGGAGGTCTCACTTTTGTGTGCCAACAAATTAGGAAGACAGCTTCCTGGTCAACTGACTGGAAGAGATCCACAGTTGTGTTCATTTCAAAGAAAGGTGAATCAACATTATGCAGAAATCATCGAACAATATCATTTATATCACTCACAAGTAAGATGTTGCTGATGATAATTCAATGATGGTCACAGCAGTACATCAGCAGGACACTACCATAAAGTCAAGCTGAATTCAGAAGAGGATGAGGAATGAGGGATATTGTTGCTATCAGATCGATCTTGATTGGAAGCAGAGAGCACTAGAAAGCTGTTTACTTGTTTTTTAATGGCTAATCAAAGGCATTAAACTATGTAGATTGTAACAAATTATGGATAACAGAAAAGAAATGTAATTCCAGAACACTTCATTGTTCTCATGCAAAACCAATACATGGAACAAGAGGCAATCATTTGAACAGAACAAGGTGATACTGAGTGGTTTAAAATCAGAAACATTGTATAGGGTTGTATTCTTTCATCATTCTTATTCAGTCTTTATGATGAACAAATAATCCAAGAAATTGGACTATATTAAGAAGAATGTGGTATCGTGATTGGAAAAAGATTATTAACAACCTCTGGTATGCAAATAACAACGATGCTTACTGAAAGTGAAGAGGATTTGAAGCACTTAACTGATGAAGACTAAAGACTACAGCCTCCAGTAAGGCTTATATCTCAACATAAAGAAGACAAATATCTTCACAATTGGACCAATAAGGAGTATCATGAGAAATGGAGAAAAGATTGACGTTGTCAAGGATTTCAATTTATTTGGTTCAACACTCAGTGCACAGCAAAGAAATCAAACAATTGCAAAAAAATCCCTTTAAAATGTTAAAAAACAAAGATGTCATTTTAAATACTAAGATAGGTCTGAACCAAGTCATGGTATTTTCAATGACTTAATCAGATGAAAGAAGAAATGATTCCTTTGAATTATGATGTTGGTGCAGAATATTAAATATGTCATGGACTGCCAGAATAATGAACAAATCTGTCTTGGAAGAAGTATAGCCAGCTGATCCTTAAAAGCATGGATGGGGAGATTTTGTCTCACATATTTTGCTCATGTTATAAGAAGAGATCTGTCTCTGGAAAAGGGCATGCTTGGTAAAGTTCAGAGTCAGTGAAAAAGAAAACACTTTCAAGGAGATGGATTGACATAGTGACTAGAACAATGAGCTCAAACACAGCAATGTGACGATGGTGCAGAACTCAGCAGGAGTTTGTTCTGTTGTACATGGCATCACTATGAGTCAGTGTGAATGTGTGGAATTATTAATTAGCAGGAGCAATGGTGACAGTCCAATAGAATAAAGAGTATTAACTTTCAAAGAACTAGAATACTTTACATTTTGTGGATCTTCTCAGTATTGTTATTCACTTACCAAGTAATCAACAAGTGTTGAATAAATGAATCAATGGAGTTTATTATATATCTGGAGTTAATTTTGCTATTTCAATTCCAAAATGGGGACAGTTGTAATAACTTGCTTTACTGAGAATTCACCCTAGACTTTTATGTCACACCATACAACACTAGCCTAAGGTCAAGACTTAATTGTTCATGGGAGTTATATATGATTCACTGAGCTGCCAACTTGTACCTTAGTGCAGATGTATATGACAACCAGTTACCAGTTGCTCTTTACTAAGCTTAATCATTCAGAAAGCAAAGGCCACAAGCCACATCTACATGTGGATTTTCTGAATTGTCATCTATTCAAATAGCATGCTGCTCCTTGGATTAGTCTGACATTGTCCAGATACCAAAAGAAAGCACACATTTGTTGGGCACTTACAGAAAATTCTTTACCATCTTATAATGATTTAATTTTATAATAGCTATAACTTTTCTCACTTTATAATGGCTATAATTATATAATGAGTCTTGGTGTGGCACTGCAGGATAAGCACTGGAGTGCTAACTGAAAGGTTGGTTATTCAAACCTATCAGCCATCCTCAGAAACCCTGTCCTTGATGCCATTGAACAACATAATTTTATAATTATTTAATATTAAATTTTAAATAAAGAGTCACTAACTTTGTTGCTGTTAAAAGAACAAAGAACATGCTCCTTATTTAGCATTCCATAAGCACTTAAAAAAACATCTCCTTCCCATGCATTCCCACTAGTTCTTTCTACATGAATCAAAACTAGCAGTGCTAACTCTGATGACTATTACTTTGGGTTAAAATTTTTAAAGAATTTTTATTAATCCAATGACTTTTTTTCACTTATTTATCTTGTCATAAGCCACTCTTACTACAGTGGTGGTTCTGACTCATAGCGGCCGTGTATAGGATTTCAGAGGCTATAAATCTTTACGGGAGCAGAAAGCTTCATCTTCCTCCTGCAGAGCAGCTGGTAATTTTCAAACTTCTGACCTTGAGATTAGCAGCCTTTCTGATAAAGAGCTCCTTCTCTTACTACAGAGGACCCCATAATTCTCCCTCCTATCCCCATCCACCTCTATGCTCTCTTCTATGCTACTTAGTCTTTGGTGGTGGTGGTTGTGTGCAATTGAGTCAGTTCGACTCATACTGACCCTGTATAGAGTTTCTGAGGCTGTAAATCTTTATGGAAGAATAAAACCTCATCTTTCCCCCACAGAGTGGCTGCTGGATTCAAATAGGTAACATTGCAGTTAGCAGCCCAACACGTAACCCACTATGCCAACAGAGCTCCTTACTTAGTCCTTATAACTCCAGAAAAAGCCTTAGAGACTCCTGGGACACTTCCATAATAACCCAGAAACATCCTGCTCTTTTTAGACCTCCCACAGCAATTAAAGTCTAAACCATAATCAGACAGTGTGGCTCAAAGATGACCTCTGAAAATGCCTCCACTCACTGTTCTTCAATTGACATCAAGAGGTAGATTTGGATAAGCACTGAGCTGTGAACCACAAGGTTGGTGGGTTCAAGCCCACCAGTTGCTCAGCAGGAGAAAGATGAGACTTTACGCTCCTGCAAAGATTTACAGCCTCGGAAACCCTATACAGGGTCACTATGAGTCAGAACAGACTCAAAAACCTTTAACAACAAATTCCACCAAGTAAAAAAAAAAATCTCAGCTGGTCTTCTGATTATCTTGAACAATAGAAAATGCCTATTTTGGGACTTCTGACCCCCTTGCTTTAGGTACTATACTTTCTAAGCTTGGAGCTCAGACTGCCCTACAGAAGAAAGCGCCCACATAAGTGGTTCAGAAGGATGAAATATCATGAGGATAGAAATGTCACATGGAGGAACTCGGAGGCCCCTGGACATGTGAGAGAGGAAGTTATCATGCCATTCCACCCCACCTATCATCTGACCAGAACAACTGCGTAGCTGAGCCCCAGCCAACCCACAGAATCAAGAGACATTAATAAATTGCTGCTATTTTAAGCCATTATTTGCAATGTAGCAATAAATAATCAAAACAGGCAGTCATGTTAGAAGCATACAATTTTATAACTGGAACAGACCTTAAATATTAGTAAACTGTCCTGTGTCATCAGTGATTCTCTGTGCAAAATATAAACTTCTTAAGGGTAATGCATGGATTTTCCTTTTTAACATCTCTCACTATTTAAGCATAGGACTCTAAAAATAGTAGGCACTGAAATAATATTTTTTAGTATGTCCACAGATTAAATACTTTGAGGCCTATCTCTTTTCAATTGACTCTTCAAAACTTTGGAATAGAGCTAATTTTGTTATGAAACTATATCCTTTATGAAAAATCTTTGACGGCTACACCAATATTTTCAGATCATTTATATTATCTACCTTTATTATTTTTCATATGTAAAGAAGCACTGATATATATGCTATATAGATATAATATTCTACATATATGTAACAATATAATTAAAAGCGACTATAATTACTTTGAGGTCTAGTGTAGAAAAAAAAACAACAACTCAGATTCAGTTAGAAATAAAGTAACATATAAGATTACAAATGAAAAAATAACATCTTATTTTATTACTCAAAACATATACTTGTAATATTCCAAAGCACTTGAGAAGAATTATGTGAGTAACAATGAAATGACTACATTTCCAGAAAGGACAATAAGAAAGTTTATTGCTGGTTCCGTCTGCAGTTATTCAGTGATTCAGTCTTTTGGCTAGATATTTTAACTTCTGCTTCGCTGGAGACTTGTCCAAAAAGATATTTCAAATAACCATACTTCATTGGTTATGCTTCATTCTTAAAACTTTCAAGAATGTTTCACCAATTCAATAGTCTCAGTGCTTAAATATCTTTAGTTTTATAATTTTTTACTTACATCACATAAAATTTGAGAATCAAAGTACGTTAGGTATACCTGATCATCTGTATTGCCGCGTTTATCTCCTATTCTATAATTATTATAAGTATATTGGCTATGTATAATATATATAAATTGGTTCCCGTAGTGCATGCATTTTCTACAATTTTTTTTTTTTCTGGCATTATGTGGCTGCCTCTGTATAGTCTGGGGAAACAACGGGATCAGAATAATGTTAACACAAGAAAATGTCCGAAGTCAGTATCCACACAATTGAAAGAACTCTGACCCAATATACTAAGGTTTCAAATTTACGATAGAATGAATTTTTGTAGAATCAAAGGTGTAAAACATCTTTTCTGTTAAAGATACCTACCCAGTATGCTTTTCCTTCCCTTTATAACAGATTCTGGATTGTATACTCAGAGAGGCAAAGTACGTAGGCAGGAACTGCGTCACTCCCTTCAGACTCAGCTGCAGCTATTGGTGTTCAAGTGGCACATTCAAGATGAAATACCTTTTCTTACCTGATATAGGCATCATTCTTTCCAGTTTCATTTTCTGCTAAACAAAGATGTAGTTGCTATCTTGAAATGAGGATACATATGAAGATGAAGGCAAGCCTTCACCCCAAAGACTAAATAGAAATAAGAGACTGAACTTTAATGAGGTTTTCCCTTTTTTCTAACTATATCCCTGCTATGTTTGGAATTTTGATTATTTAACATCTTAACATTCCCGACTTCAGTCTCTAGTTGTTGTGGTTGGCTGTCGTTGTTGTTGTTATGTGCTGTGGAGTCAGTTCTGACTCATAGCGACCCTGTACAGGGTTTCCGAGGCTGCAAATCTTTACAGGAGCAGAAAGTCTCATCTTTCTCCCGCAGAACAGCTGGTAGTTTCGAACTGCTGACCTTGTGGTTCACAATCCGATTCGTAACCACTACGCTACCAGAGCTCATTGAGTGACTCTTAATCATGGTGAATTTATGTGAATCATTATGAATTTATCATTATTATTATTAATCATTACGAATTTATAACAAAATCAGACACCAGTCAGATTATTTGAATGTATCATACATATTTACTAATTCAGAAACTATTCACAAGATGTCACTCATATAAACAGTATGACTGAATCTCAAAGATACCTATGCAAGCATGGTTCACTAATATCTAAGATCCACTTAAAATCTAAATTGACCAAAAAAGTACATATATCATTGAAAAATTGTTGCTAGTAACAATTTACTATTTATTTAAATTTAAAATTAATATCTACTTAAATGGAGTCCTGGTATGACACTGTGGGCTAATGCGTCAGACTGCAAAGTCATTTGAACTGCAAGATCAGTGGTTCAAACTCACCAGCTGCTCCTTGGAAACCTTATAAAGGGTCGCTGGGGGTGCAATCGACCTGGCACTTTACAACAACAACATCTACTTAAATATTAAATTAATATCTATTTAAATATTAAGAAACTCTGTTGCATAGAGGTTACCAGTCGGGTTACAAACCCCAAAGTCAGCAGTTGAAACTACCAGCTGTTTCGCCTGAGAAAGGTGAGGCTTTCTGCTCCTGTAAAGATTTACAGCCACAGAAACTCTTAGAAACAACTCCACAGCACATAACCACCACCGCTACCATTTAAATATTAAATTAAAAAATGAATAGCAACTGAAATAGTATGACTTATTGCTAAAATTCTAATGTTTCCTAAAGTACTTAAAAAACTTTTCTAACCTTGAAAATTGTCACTTTAATTAATCGAATTATTCATGCAAGGAAATCAATAAACGATATAAGAACCGACTCCACAGCACATAACCACCACCACCACCACCACCACCATAAGAATCACTCATGACACAACAGTTAAGCACTTGGTTGCTCTCTAAAAGATGAGTAGTTCAAACCCAAGCAGAAGCTCTGTGGGAGAAAGATAGGGCCGTCAGCTCCCATAAAAGAATAGTTCTGTCTTGTCACATGAAATCACTGAGTCAGAATCAACTTGAAGATACACATGATATTATAATTATACTATACACTTTGTAATATAAAGGCTAAGAACATTTTTAAAAAACTAGAGTAAAATTTTGTAAAGGAAAAAATACATTTTAAATGCTCCTTCTAAATTATAAGTCAAATTTAACATATAAGTCAAATGTAACTGTATAGATTCCATTGTTTTTTCCTACATAGTAAACATAATATAAGTTATAGCACACAAAAATCCCAACTTTATTTCTAAATTTAAATTATTTTATTAATTGTTCTGTAGTTATAAAATATTAAACTTTAATGCCAGTAGGGGGTAAAATAAGAATGGTTTTCCTCTCCATTTAGACTGGAAAATATTAAATCTCAAAATTTAGAGATAATAAAAGCTAATGAAGAACAAATTGCTTAATCAGGAATCTAGACTTCACAAGTAAATAGTTTCATTACCTACAGAAGAAAAAACTCTCAATACCACAAAACATAAAAATGTTCCGTTCAGCTCTTTACCTCCTCATTTCTTCCATTTGCTTTAGCATCGCTATCCTGGAGAGCAAGTTTCAGTGTCCCTTCTGATATCCATTTTGATCTTTTCCTTCTTTCTTGTCTTCTTAATGACTTTTTGATTTCTTCCTGTATGATGTTCTTGATGTCATCCCACAACTTTTCAAATCTTTGGTCATTAATATCTAACTCATCAAATGTATTCTTGAGATGATCTCTAAATTCATATAGCATATGTTCAAGATCATAGCACTTGTGAACTTGTTTTAACATTCTTCAGCTTCAGCCTAAGCTTGCATATATAAGCAGTTGATGGTCTGTTCCAGTCTGCCCCGGCCTTGTTTTAACTGATAATACAGTTTTCCCAGTCTCTTACCACAGATGTAGTTCAATTGCATTTCTGTATATTCCATCTGTTGAGTTCTATTTGTATAATCATCTTTTATGATGTTTAATAAAAAATGGATTTACAAAGAAGTTGAAAAACTCTATCATGCAATCTCCAGTCTTATTTCTAGCATCAAAGCCCTATTTTCCAATTACTGATCTTTTATCTTTGTTTCTAGCCTTTACTTCCCAGTAGCCAGTAATTATCAATACATCTTGATTATACGTTTGATCAATTTCAGACTGAAGAAGTGGTATAATTCTTCAATTTCATCATGACTGGCTTTAACACAAATTTGAAAAATAGTTGTATTAACTGTTCTTCCTTTTAGTCATATGGATATTATCCTATCACAACAGTGTTGTCATTCAAGCTAGATCTTGAAATGTCATTCTTGATAATGAATGTGAAGTCATAGCTATTCAATCTGTCATTCCTAGTCATGCAATTATCAGACTCAAATGGCTACTACTAGTTCATTTCAATAGGATATTAATACTTACGCATTCCATTTCATTTTTTACAACTTCCAATTTTTCTGGATTTCATACTTCATACATTCCATATTCTGATTTGTAATGAAAGTTTCCAATTGTTTCTCAGAATTTTGAGTTATGCCCCATCAACAAATGAGGTCTCAAAAACTTTACTCCATTTGCATCATCACAACCAACTCTACTTTGAGGAGACAGCTCTTTACCCAATTGTATTTTGAGTGCCTTCCTATGTGAAGGGCTTATCTCCTGACACAATGTTCTGGTGCTCTTCATCATGTTTCAGTATTCAATATTCTGGTGCTGACGGTGTTCCACTGCTATTCATAAGGTTTTCAGTGCTTAAATATTTGGAAGTAGTCTGTCTCACCTACTTCCTAGTGTGTTTTAGTGTGGAAGCTCAGCTGAAACCTGTCCACCATGGGTGATCCCTTTAAAATACTGCTGGCATAGCTTTCAGAATCACAGCAGCATGCAAGCTGCAACAGTATAACAAACTGGCAGACCAAGGGTGGCAGAAACCCTATGCAAAATCGCTATGAAAAGGAACTAACTTGTAGGCAAACAAATACACCTCTACCACCTCTTCTTTTAAAATGACAATCCTCAGGCAGTTTTAAATTTACAACTTCCTTGGTAAGTCCTCATGACTAAAACAGGGTTATACTGGGTGTATCTTCATGCATCTATTGTTATTTATCATACTAAAATATTTACATTATTTCTCTCAAATCCAGACCAATATAATAAAGTACTTATCGCAAAAAAGGCACAATTTTTTTTTTTCCTAGTTCATGTAAAAGTGATTTACACTACACTGTGTAGTCTATTAAACGCTCTGGTGGTACAGTGGGTTAAGTGTTGGACTGCTCACCAAAGTGTCAACAATTTGAGCCCGCAAAATGCTTTATAAGAGGTGTAAATATTTACAGGCTTGAAAATCCTATGGAGTTCTTATCCTGTCATGTCACTGTGTTAATCAGCTCAATGGCAGGCTATTGGTAGGCTTTAGCATTATGAAAAAACTTGAAAGGTTGAGAGAATTACATTGTGACACAGACATGCAATGTGAGCACATGCTATTGGAAAACCAGCAATGATAGACTTGCTCTATAAAGGGTTGCCACAAACCTTCAATTTGTAAAAAAATAAAATAAAATAAACACCATTATCTGCGAAGCACAATAAAACGGGGTATGCCTGTACTTGATCCTTGGTATCTTTATGGAATCTTGATTTCTCACCACAGCTTTGGGGGAAAGTTCACATCTTAACTAAGCATATTCTTAATATGTCATGATAACTGCTTCAAAGCTTTGAGGAGTAAAGTAAGATATAAATAACTCGATCCATTAATCAATCAAGAATTCTTATCACATTTCCTCAGGATGTTGTTTTTCATACTTTTAGAGTATCCATTTCAACTATTTTGATTTAAAACAAATATTCTTCTGAGCCAGTCACAGTAAATCCATTATCAAAATTATAAAGTACACTTAAAGTAATAAATTATCATTATGTAATTCACTTAAATGGTTAGCATGTCTCCTCCTTTCACCCCAGTCTTCATAATTTTCCTTTCACATTTTCCCCTATTTTCTACTTTGTCATGCTATCTAGAAAGTCTGAGTAATAAAAATTAAAAATGCCAATCCAAAGGTCTGAATTTGACTTTATCAGTACAACCCCTATGCAGGATGTCATAACCTTATTAAAATTGTTTTTACATTCATTTTCTCTCTTATAAATAATGCATCCTTTTGTCAGACATTAAATAGTACCACGTGAATAATTTCTTTTAAAATGATCAGCATGAGTCTGGCCACTATGAGGTGGTTAGAGATCTTGACTTTTCTAACGTACTCCACCATTTCTGATGTCAACAACTACTCCTTCCCTTACAACTCATGCCATTTCCCAGGATTCTGCAATTAGCTGCAGTGTCTCACAGAACTCATGACCCATCAAAGAAATAGCACACAGGGTTGTAGAGGCGTGTTGTTGTTAAGTGCTGTCGAGTCGGTTCCGACCCATAGTGACCCTGTATAGGATTTCCGAGGAGCAGCCATGGAAGCTATTAAGTCCCAAATCCACAGTTCAGCTGTCAGCCTTAAGGATTCTCCTCCATCATGCCAAATCGGGTTGTTGACACACAATGCTGTGAAAGCTGGGGAACCAGGTCAGTTCTCTGGTTTAAGTCCTAAGAACCCGAGGTCAGAGACAGGTGAGATTAGTCAAGAAAAGAAAAGCACCATCCATTCACATCACCAAGATGGCTCATTTTATACCCAACAGGATGGCAAAATTAACCATGCCCCTCTTCAGATTTCCAAGTTTTTTACAATCACAATGAACTCTGTTAACACTTTGTCTTACTCAGACCCATCAGGAAAGAGTCATTTGGTGAGAGTTACAAAAACATGACTAAAAGAAACATACTAAATCATTTACTGGACTGCAAATACCTTACTAAATCTTTTTTTCCTGTGATCCAAAAAAGTAAACCATTTTCCCCAAAATTGGTTGATTCAATTCTTTATCTTAATTCAACTTATGCTTTTCAAAGTTATGGAAATTTATTTCCAAATGTATGCAGGAAAGAAAAAGGAAAGTGGGTATGATAAAACAATTAAGTGCCATTAGGTTGGTTCCAACTCATTTCGTGTTGACAGGTGCTAGTGAATAGGTAACAATTCATAGTTACCTTATGCACAACAGAACACTACCCTGTCCTTCATCAATCTCAAACTTGTTGCTATGCTTGAGTCCTCTTGCTGCTCCTGTGCCAATCCATTTCATTAAAGGTCTTCTTCTTTTTCACTGACACTCCAATTTACCAACCATGATATCCTTCTCCAGGGACTGGTCCCTTCAGATAAGTATGAGAGATGAAGTCTGGCTATCCTGGCTTCTCAGGAGTATTCGAATGTACTTATTTGAACACATATTTTGCTTGCTGTTCTGACAATCCATGGTACTTTTAATATTCTCCTCCAACAACATAACTCAAATGCATCATTCTTCTACCATCTTCTTTATTCATTGCTCAACTTTCACATGCATGTGAGATTACTGAAAATATCATGGCTTAGGTCACATACAGCTCAGTCCTCAAACTGACAAATTTTTTCTTGAACACTTTAAAGAGGTCTTGCACAACAGATTTGCCTAATGAAATACGTCGTTTGATTTCTTGACGGCTGCTTCCATGAGTGTTGATTGATCTGAAGAAAATAAAGTCTTTGACAACTTCAATCTATTCTTCATTTATCACGATGTTAGTTATTGGACCAGTGGTAAAGATTTTTGTTTTCTTTTCTTGAGGTGCAACCCATACTGAAGGCTGCAATCTTTGATCTTCATCTGTAAAGTATTTTAAGTCCTCTTCACTTTCAGAAAGCAAGATTGTATCATCTGCATATTGCAGGCTGTTAATGAGGCTTCCTCCAATTCTAATATCACGTTCTTTGTGTAACCCAGCTTCTTGAATTATTTGCTCAGTTTACAGATTGAATGAGTATGGTGAAAGAGTACAGCCCTGGCACACACCTTTCCTAATTTTAAACCATCCATAGTGCCCTGTTCTGTTTGAACAACTGCCTCTTGGTCTATGTAGAAGTTCCTCATGAGAACAATTAAGTGTTTGGAAATACTAAGTTTTTGCAATATTTTGCAATGTCCATAGCTTGTCATGATCCACACAATTGAAAGACTTTGTGGAGTCAACAAAACACAGGTAAATTTTTTTCTGATATTCTCCATTTTTGGCCAAGATCCATCTGACATCAGTAGTGATATCCCTCGTTCCACATCCTTGTCTGAATATGGCTTGACCTCTGGCTGTTTGCTTATAATATATTGTTGCAGCTGCTTTTGATTTATCTTTAGCAAAAGTTTACTTGCATGCAATATTAATGATATTGTCCAATAATTTCCAAATTCTGTTGAGTCACATCTCTTTGGAATAGGGACAAATATGGATCAATTCCAATCAGTTGTCCAGGTAGCTGTCTTTCAAATGTCTTGGCATAAATGAGTGAGTGCCTCCAGTGTAGCATCAGCTTGTTGAAAGATTTCAATTTGTATTCTATCAACTTCTAGTGCCTTGTTCTTTGCCAATACCTTCAGTGCACCTTGGACTTCTTCATTTAGTGCCATTGGCTTTTGACCATATGCTACCTCTTGAAATGTTTGAACATTGAGCATTTATTCTTGGTACAGTGACTTTGTGTATTCCCTCCATCTTCTTTTGACACTTTCTGCATCATTCAATATTTTTACAATTTGTTGTTGTTACGTGCCATAGAGTCGATTCCAACCCATAGCGACCCTGTATAGGGTTTCCAAAGAGCAGCTGGTGACATAATCCTTCAACAATTGAAGTTGAGGCTTGAATTTTTTCTTCAGTTCTTTCGGCTTGAGAAATGCTGAGCATGTTCTTTCCTTTAGGTTTTCTAATTCTAGGTGTTTGCACATTTCATTATAATATCTGTCTTCTCTAGCTGTGTTTGAAATTTTTCTTTTCAGCTCTTTTACTTCCTCATTTCTCCCATTTGCTTTTTTTTTTTTTTTTTTCCATATCCTTTCTTTATGACAGTTTGCTTTCTTCCTGTATGATGTTCTTGATGGCATCCTACAACTCTTCTGGTCTTTGGTCATTAGTGTCTAAC
>NW_006408531.1:29534193-29535308 GCF_000296735.1 Chrysochloris asiatica
CTGTGGGTTAATGCACCAGACTGCAAAGCCATTTGAACTACAAGTTCAGTGGCTCAAGCTCACCAGCTCCTCCTCAGAAACCCTATACAGAGTCGCTACGGGTCGGACCCGACTCAACAGCACATAGCAACAACAACAAACAACAACAAATAGTGACCCTGTATAGTTTCCGAGGAGCAGTTGCTAGGTTTGAACTGCTGACACTGCGGTTAGCAGTCTATTGCTTATTTGACAGTGCCATATCAGGAAAAGACAGTACAGGAATCTAATTAACCCCAATGTGATATGAGTAGAATGCTAAGAACCTTAGCAACATCTCATATATGAAGGACTCTTGGGCTCATAGAACTATGAATAGGATTTTTGCTTAAGGTCAGACCCTTCAAGCAAACAAAGATCAACTTAACTCCTAGAACAAACAGGGATACAACTGCCTATATAATTTCAACAGTGGTTATCTTTAGTGAAAATAAACTCACAAAAGAATAGGGGTGAGAGTTCCGGTTTTGGTGTCAGCAGAGATAGAGTCAGGTAGGACAGGCTTTGTGGGGAAGGGACTGAAAACCCAGAGAAGCTGCTTTCACGAAAAAGCAGCAGAGCTCTGGATCTAGCATAAGGTGTAGGGCATCTATTTCCCACACCAGCCAGTGGAAAAATCACAGTATAAAGGAAAATACTGTGATTTAGGAATTTCTCAAGACACAGGACTATCTTTGCAGCCAGAGGGGCACAGGGAACCAGTGCAAAAAGCAGTGCAGTGACATTTGCAAAAGGAGGTGTGGAGCATTCTATACATTTTTAACTCTTTTTCCCTGTCACACCTTCTTTGCCCAGCCTGGATGACTTCAGATGGGTGGGGACACACCCCCAAAAAAAGTCCAGTGTTGACCCCACAGTTTTCCCACAGCACAGAGAGAAAGAGCCATATCAGCTCCAAGGACAAATTCTTTGTCGGATGCTTATGAAGTCAGCCTCTTGGTCACAGCCCTAAAATTAACTTGTGTGGGACCCTTTACTCTGGCCTGTACAGCAAGCAAAAAACAGCCCTGTCAGGTTTGAAAGACAAACCATATGAACAATCTGTAAAACCCTAACATAAAAGAATGCAACTATCT
>NW_006408531.1:29543843-29544840 GCF_000296735.1 Chrysochloris asiatica
GTCCAACTAACAACAACTCTTAATGGAGTCCTGGTGTGGTACTGTGGGCTAATGCTCTGGACTACAAAGTCATTTGAACTGCAAGGTCAGTGTTTCAAGCTCACCAGCTGCTCCTTGGAAACCCTATACAGGGTCGCTATGGGTCAGAATTGACTGAACAGCACTTAACAACAACTCTTAATGAGGAGCCTGGTGGCAAAATGGCAATGTGCTAGGTGTTAACAGGTTGGAAGCCACCTGAGGCTCCATGAGTACTCAGCTCCTGTAAAGATTATAGCATGAAAAACCTTATGGGCAGTTCTACTTTATCCTATAGGCTCATTATGTGTCAGAACTGACTCCACAGAAAACAAGAAAAATCTTTAAGGAAGCAGCAGAACATCAGGTCTTTCCTCCCATGTAGGAACTGATGGATTTCAGCCACAGACTTAACTTCACGTGCTTAACCACTGCACCCCCAGGGCTCCTTTTCAGTCAAACAGGAATAAAATAAAAGTGTTTACTTATAGATGACCTGAGGGTCTTATATATAACATCCAAAGGAATCTACAAAAAGCAACCTAGAAAAAGGAAGTGAAGTCAAGTCACAGGAGACATTAAACATACAAAACCAATCCTATTTCTATATTCTAGCAATATACATGTACGAACAGATAAAAATTTACAATCCACCCAAAAAAATTACCTAAAACTGTACAGGTCAGAATTTGTATGCTAGTGTGATGTAGTGAATTTTCTAATGTCTTTTCTACCCATAATCCTATCAATGTTTTTGCCCTGCTGCCTCTGAATAAGAGAAGGTGGGGAAAGATCCTGACAGGATGACATGATTTAACTGTGGATGTTAGCAGTTCACTGTAATTGTGAAAACTTTAAACTCTAGCACGGATATAAAATGAACCACCTCAGAAGCAAGAGGGGGATCTGACTACACTCAAGATCAAAGAGCCGGGAGTAGAACAAGTCCTTTGGACTCTTGAGACGCTTGTGCACTGAA
>NW_006408531.1:29546020-29547095 GCF_000296735.1 Chrysochloris asiatica
TATCCCACTGCACCTGCAGGGGCCCTTAAAAATATAACAGCAACAACAACAAAAAATCCACTGCCGAGTTATAGTGACCCTATATAGAGTCTCTGAGGCTGTAAATCCTTATGGGAACAAACAATCTATTTCTCTGAGACTGTAAATCCTTATGGGAGCAAACAGTCTCATATTTCTCCTTTACAGCACTTAGTGACTTTGAACTGCAGACCTTGCTGTAAACATTCCAATGCTTATTCTAACAGTACAACCAGGGCTCCTTAAAAATCATTGTTGTTGTTGTTAAGCGCTGCTGAGTCCATTTCAACTCATAGCGACCCTGTATAGGGTTTCTGAAGAGCAGCTGGTAAGCTTGAACCACTGACCTTGCAGTACAAACTGACCATGTAGTTCAGTGCATTAACCTGCTATGCCACACCAGTACTACAAAGAAGATATACTAACAGAAAATAAACATGAAAATACATTCAACATTGTTAGCCATTGTTGTTAAGTGCCATAAAGTCGGTTCAGACCCATAGTGACCCTGTATAGGATTTCCAAGGAACTGCTGGTGAGCTTAAACCACTGACCTTGGGATTCAAACTGACTTTGCAGTCCAGCGCATTAACCCATAGCAGCACACAATGACTCCTTGCTAGCCATTGTTGTTGTCGTTGTTAGGTGTAATCGAGTTATTACCAACTCATAGCGACCCTATGCACAACAGAATGAAGCACTCCCAGTGCTGGGCCAACTTCACAATTGTTGCCACTCTTGAGCCCACTGATGCTGCCACTTTGCCAATCCATCTCATTGGGGTCTTCCTCTTTTTCTCTGAGCCTCCACCTTACCAAACATGATATCCTTCCTTCTCCAGCAACTGGCCCCTCCTGACAATATGTCCAAAGTAGGAGAGATGAAGTTTGGCCATCCTGGCCTCCAAGGAGTACTCTGGCTGCACTTCTTCCAACACAGATTTGTTGGTTTTTTTGGCAGCCCATGCACTTTCAATATTCTCTTCCAACACTATAAATCAAATGCTTCAATTCTTCCACGGTCTTCCTTATTCACTGTCCAGCTTTCACATGCATAA
>NW_006408531.1:29547430-29554272 GCF_000296735.1 Chrysochloris asiatica
CTCCAATCCTGATGCCATGTTTTTCTTCATAGAATCCAGCTTCTCAGACTATTTACTCAGCATACAGGTTGAATAAATATGGTGAAAGATTACAACCTTGCCGCACACCTTTCTTAATTTGAAACCATTCAGTGTTCCCATGTTCTGTTGGAACAACTGCCTCTTGGTTCACGTACAGATTCCTCATGATCTCAATTAAATGTTCAGGGATACTCATACTTCACAATGTTGTCCATAGCTTGTCATGATCCACACAATCAAAAGCCTTTGCGTAGTCAATAAAGCACGGGTAAACATCTTTGATACTCTCTGCTTTCAGCCAAGATTCATCTGACATCAGCAATGATATTCCTTGTTCCACACCCTCTTCTGAATCCAGCTTGAACCTCTGGAAGTTCTCTGTCAATGTATGCTTGCTGTCTTTTCTGTATTATCTTTAGTAAAACGTTACTTGCATGGGATATCAAAGAGATTGTCCGATGATTTCCACATCCCATTGAGTCACCTCTCTTTGGAATGGGTACAAATATGGATCTCTTCCAATCAGTCAGCCAGAAGTCTTCCAAATTTCTTAGCAGAGATGAGTGCCTCTTGTGCCACATCACTTTCTTGAAAGATTTCAACTTTTAATTCCATCAATTCTTGGCGCCTTGTTCTTTGTCAATTTCTTCAATGCACCTTGGACTTCCTCTGTCATTATCATTGTCTCTTGATCATATGCTACCTCTTGCAACGGTTGAACATCAACCATTTCCTTTTGGTAGTGACTCTGTGTACTCCTCTCATCTTCTCTTGATGCTTTCTGCATCATTTAACAATTTGCCCAGAGAATCCTTCAATATTGAAAGTCGAGGCTTGAATTTTTGCTTCAGTTCCCCCATCTTGAGTAATGCTGAGTGTGTTCTTCCTTTTTGGTTTTCTGACTCAAGCTTTTTGCACATTTTGTTGCAATATTTGACTTTATCTTCTTGAGCTGACCTTTGAAATTTTCTGTTCAGTTCTTGTACCTCCTCATTTCTTCCATTTGCTTTAGCATCTCTACACTGGAGAACAAGTTTAAGTGTCTCTTCTCACATCCATTTTGATCTTTTCCTTCTTTCTTTTCTTCTTAAAGTCTTTTTGTTTTCTTCCTGTATGATATTCTTGATGTCATTCCACAACTCTTCTTTTCTTCAGTCTTTAGTGTTTAATGGATCAAATCTGTTCTTCAGATGATCTCTAAATTCTAGTGGGATATATTCAACACAACATATTCAATGTCATACTTTGGCTCTCATGGACTTGTTTTCATTTTCTTCAGCTTGTTTGAATTTGCATATGAGCAAACTTGTTCCACAATCCACCTCTGGCCTTGTTTTGACTGATATGGAGCTTTTCCATCATCACTTTCTGCAAATATAGTCAATTTGATTTCTATGTATTCCATCTGGCGAGGTCCATGTGTATAGTCGTGTCTTATGCTGTCTAAAGAAGGTATTTGAGATGAACAAATCATTGATTTTGTAGAATTCTATCATGCGATCTCCATTGTTGTTGTTGTTGTTAAGTGCGATCTCCATTAGGGAAATGCAAATGAAAACCACGATGAGATATCAATACACCACTATCAAAACAGCTTAAACAAAACTTAAGAGATAATGTGTTTAAAGTAGAATCCAGGTGTAGAGCTGGACATAAGGTCAGTTTGAAATGCAAGGTCGGTGGTTCAAATTTATCAGCCCCACCCTGGAAACGCTATACAGGATCCTATGAGTAGGAACCTACTCACTGGCACTTAACAGCAACATGAGGACGCAAAGTTTTTCATACAGGGCTAAAGTGAACGCAAAATGGTATAGTCACTGGAAAATACTCTGGCAGTTTAAAAAAAAAAAAAAATGGAATCTAGGCTTTCTGGAGCCATGAAGTGCTCTGAGAGATTCTTTAAATCTTAAACCAAAAATACCTCTTGGCATCTTTCTAAAATCAAAAAAATAGACTTCTTGTTGTTGCTTATTGGGAAACGCCATCGAGTTGGTTTCCACTCACAGTGATCTTGTACAGGGTTTCCGAGGAGCACCTGTCAAGATTGAACCACTTGCTTAACAAAATTCATCTGTCCTATGCATCAGGCTCTTTTTTTTTAAGATCTACCAATATGAGATCAACTTGACAATAGCAATTTGGAAGACCAGATAGACTTAGGTGGCTGGTTTTTTGTTAAGTACCTTCCAGTTGGTCCAACTCAAAGCAATCCCATGTACAACAGAACAAAACACAGCCTGTGTACAACAGAACCAAATACATTCTCTTAGTCCTTGGTATGTTTGAGCTCATGGCTGCAGACACGGTTAATCCATCTTATTGAGGGTCTTACACTTTTTCACCGACCTGTCAATGAAACACTTCCACTTTTTCACTGAACCCTCTACTTGACCTAACATGATGTTTTTTCTTGTCAAGGATATGTGTCATCCTTCCTGATAACATGCCTAAAATATAAGACAAAGTCTCACCATCCTCACTTCTAAGGAACATTCTGGAAGAACCTCTTCCAAGATAGATTTGTTCATGCCTCTAGAAACTCATAACATATTCAATATTCTTTGTCCATACCACAGTTCAAATGTGTCCAATATTCTGTCTTCTTTTGTCATTGTTCAGGTATCACATGCATATGAAGCAACTGAAAATACCATAGCTCGGATCAGAAGCACCTTAATCTTCAAAACGACAAATTTGTTTTTTAACACTTTTAGACTGCAGCAAATTTACTAAATAATATGCTGTTTGATTTCTTAACTGTTGCATCCATGGGTACTGATATGATGATAATGCACCTAAGTAAAATAAAATCCTTAATAATTTCATATTTCCTCAGTTTATCATCTAGTTGTGAGGAATTTTTATGTTGATATAAACTGTCTGTTTTATACTCAGGTGACTTTTCAGTGGCCTATGTGTTACTGTGATGCTGGAAAATATTTTAAAATATTAACAAGATCACCCATTGGAGAGGTTTAAATGGAGTTTCCATACTAAGACAGACTGGAGTAAGAAAGATCTGGAGATCTACTTAAAAGGAAAAAAAAAAAAAGCCAGCAAAACTGTATGGACAAAGCAGGACAGTGTCTGGATATATTGGGTGGGATATATTCAGCACAACATATTCAATATAAAGCAGGATAGTGCTAGAAGATGAGTTCCTCAGGTTGGAAGGTACTCAAAATACAACTGGGAAAAGCTACCTCCTTAAAGTATATCTTAGTTGCATGGATGGGGTAAAGTTGTTTTCAGAACTTTCAAAGCTTTGAAGACCTTCCTGATGTGACACAACTCAAAATTAGGAAAAACAGCTACAAACATCAAGGGGCAGTAAGTTTATGTTAATGAGATAAGAACAACTCACATATGAAGGATGAAAATGGCTGTACAATTTGAAGATTGTAACTATGTCATTGAATTCCACTTTGTAGAAACTGTTGAATTGGTGTTATGAACTGATGTGTATGAACTCAATAACAACAAAAAATAATTATAACTATAAATACACAAACATATTCTTACCATACAACACAGCATTTATTCCAAAATTAAAATTCAGACCCACACAAAAACATATATAGTTATTCACAGTAGCTTTATTTGCAATAGCCAAAAAACTAGGCATATCTAAAATAACTCTGAATGGGAATATGATTACACAAACTGGTACTTCCATACGAGGAAATGTTATTCACTAACAAAACCAAATAAAGCATTGATACATGTAGCAACCTGGGTGTATCTCAAGATTTGAGTAAATAAAGTCAATCTCAAAAAGGTATATCCTATATGATTCCATTTATAACAGTCCATTTGTAAAAGTCTCAGAATGACAAAAATAGACAAATAGTGGTTGCCAAAGGGTTATGGTGGCCAGAGTGACGGGTGGTACTGGGTGTAAGTATAAAAGGATAGCACAAGGAGGGTCTTGGTGTAATAGAATAGTTCTATATCTTGATCATAGTGGTTGTTGTTGTTAGGTGCTGTCCAGCAATAAATTTCTAAAGGATGCCTTAGCAGGGAAAAAAAACACCCATGAAGTAAACTGTGTGACTTGACAAAAATAAATCTGTTTGTTCCATAATTTCTCTTTTGTTTTGTGGAGAGAGAAAGGAGTTACTTTTAAAACCAGGTTTTGAAAAAACTTCATGTTTGCAATATTGCAGTTGAGAAATTTTGTAATTATTATAAGAACAACATAAAAGTAGATAGCACTGGTTATGTGAAAGGAAGAAACAAATTTAAACTAATACTTAAAACATACCCAGATTTGACTGTATGTTATCTTTCTTCAGAGAGTAATTTTATAGCCAGTATGGATAAATTTAAATATACATACACTTAGGTCTAAGAAGTATACCTTCTAAAGGTACACCCACACTCATTTATCAACATGGCTAGGTTCCAAAAAGCAGTTCATTACGTGAAAATTGGCATTATGCAAAAATGGACAATGACCTCATCAGATCACAAAATAGAGAATAACTACATCATTATACAACTGCTAAATTAATTCATTATATAACTGCCAAGCTACTGAGAATCATGCCACAGCCAAGTTGATATATATCCTTATGCTTGCCTTGCACCTCAGCATTAGTGACAGATATTCATGCTTGATGCACAAAATGTTTGAATAGCAGATTTGTTACTATCATCATAAATAAATGGCTGCTAATGAGACAGTCTGTAAGTAAAGACTTATCTATGCTGCTATTAAGTGCTGTCAGGTCGGTTCCGACTTATAGCAACTTTGTTTCCGAGGAGCAGCCGTTGAGCTTGAACTGCAACTGGTAAACTTGAGCTGCTGACCTTATAGTTCTAACTGACTTTGCAATCCAGCGCATTAACCCACAGTGCCACACCAGTACTAACATTGTAAACTTTGATTTTTATATATAAAAAAAGTGCAATGGCAATAAAATGAAAACAAAAATGAAGAGTTCACTTCAAATAAGCCATAATAGTTCAAAATGGTTAAATAATCTTATGTTTATCTGAACTATTTCAATGCCAGTAGAAAAATATACAAATATATCCTTCAGCTATCCAATATTTTAATAGATATTTGAAAAGTGTAACAACTAACCAATATTTTAATAGATATTTGAAAAGGGTAACATCTCCTGTTAACCCCTAAAATAATGTATCACATAGTTTGCAAGACTGTGTTCTTTGACTTCTAACCTCTGCTCTTCTTTAGAATTACCTGGGAGGGGAAATAAAAGAAGATTCATATCAGAATAGTGGCAAATATTATACCAGCTGCTAAAGTTAGAGAGTTCTATGTACATTATATGCAAACTCAATCTGGAAGGTGATGACGGAATACGGTGCCTTATAAATAATGTACATTTCTCAATGAATTAAAACACAATTTTCAAAATCTAGTTTTATTTTCAGTTAGCAGCTGAGCACTTAAGCACTATTCCAACAGGGTACCTTTTAACAAGTATAAAGCAGTATAAACCCACTGCAACATCAAATAACTTATATTTTTACCAGAAGTCTATTAATTTGGGAACCAAAACTTATCATCTTATGCTTAATGTCTTGTTTGATAGGTAGTTTATACATTAACACATGGCCCATGGAGGGATCATAGTGGCTCTAAAAGGATAAGCACTGGACTACAAACCACAAGATCAGTGGTTCAAGGCCACCACTACAGAAAGATAAGATTTTCTTCTCCAACAAAGATTTAGTCTTGGAAACCTAATACAGGGTCACTGTGAGTTCAAACCAACTCAATAACAATTAACAATATGGCCCGCCCATGGAAGAAATAAAATAAAAGGAGATCATCATAAAAAGGCTGGGAATATTAGACCAAAATACCTCCAAAAAATTTTAAAGACCTTATCTATTACTTTATGTAAGTATGTTGTTGTTGTTAAGTGCCATTGAGTCGACTCCGACCCATAGTGACCCTGTACCAGTTTTCCAAGGAGCAGCTGGTGAGCTTGAACCACCAACCTTGCAGTTCAAACGGCTTTGCAGTCTGGTGCATTAACCCACAGCGTCACACAAGGACTCCTTATGTAAGTAGACCTACAGTTTATTAATAAAATAAACTAAATTCTTGCCGTCAAGTCAATTCCACCTCATAACAACCCTGTAGGCTAGAGGAGAACTAGCCTATCAGGCTGTAATCTTTAGAGAAGCAAACTGCCACATCTTTTGTCCAGTAGGCAACCTAGAGCTTTAAGAACGACGCAACCAGTGCTCCCCAAAATAAGCCAACAAACCCTAAATTAAAAACACACACATACACATGCTTTAGGCTTTTATGCCCCATCTTATCTGAAGAAAAATACTAATAATAAACTTAATAAGCAAGAAATTTGTTGAAATATTTCTGTTTGCAAGAGACTATGACACCCCTAAAAAAGTACCATGGCACACACATTCCTGGACTTTTACAGAAGTGTTGTCAACTTATAATGACTGCGTGTGACAGAGCAGAATTGGCTCATAGGATTTCCTTGGCTGTAATGTTTATGGGATCAGATTGTCAGATCTGTTTTCCTACAAAGCTACTTGGTGGATTTGAACCATCAGCCTTTTAGCAGCAAAGCATTTAAATCACTGAACCACCAAGACTCACCTCTGTTTTTCAGGATTTTAATGTGGACACTTCAAATCAAAGTATTACATATGCAAACAAATTTACAAAAAGCTGAACTAAAGTTCAAAACTAATTATTTTTTGTACTGAGAGTTCTCATAACCTTTCATAGTAATATACATTGTGAATATTCAAGAAGAAGGTATAGCATTTTAGTTTACCAACATTTATCTAACCACAAGAATTTTTTT